>NW_006768795.1:0-128965 GCF_000204055.1 Melampsora larici-populina 98AG31 | reverse complement strand
AAGGGGGGCCCCAGTTACCCCAGACGCAGGCAGTAGACATCGCGCCAGAATGAATTACCGCTTTTTGTGCTCTGCCGGTACGGGATTGCGAATCACGAGTGTAAGCAGAGCTAGAGTGGTTTTTGGCCAAGGGCCGCTTTCAATAGGTTGACAGATATTGTAAGTACAATCAAAACAAACTAGGTCGCCACCGTGAATGTTGAGCTGGGTGCGCTGCCATGGCGACATGAAGCCGAACTGGATGCGTCGATGTGTGAGCCGGATGTCCTTGTAAGTGTGCCAACCACGTTCCTTGAGGCAATCAACCCAGGTGTCTAACGAGGCGACGGGACAGTTGGCAAGGGTTGTGATTTTGCGGGCTTGTTTGCGAATCCGATTGGCTACGGTTTGGTAATTGATGTTGAAGCCCTTGGGGACAGCACGAAGGGGATCATTCTCCTCCTGCCTCGGGGAATTTGAAGTGAGTATGGTCAGTTGGGTTTGGGACTAACACATAGTGGGATATGACAAACCGGGAATAGGTCAGGTACACGGTTCAAGTACTTGATTGTAGCCCACTTCAGTCCACTAACAACCTTCTCGTTAAGCCACTCATTGACGGCTTGTGGTAATCTCTTGTTACGCATGTCTTCAAGGGAAAAGGGGTTGTGATTGGTGTGCTCCCAAAACCATTCAAATTTGTAGTAGCCATATAAAGTCTTGCGAATAAAAAATTTGGCAGTGCAGCCAACACGGTTGCTGCCTGAGGAACGGCGGGTCGCATCGGTTTTCGTACATTTAACTTGACGAGATGGGTTACCGGAAGACAAGCAATAATAAGTGTGAGTCCACTGGTGACGGCGCTTAGGACCAGGTTTGGAGCGGTTGGGTCCACAGGATGCGTCAAGAATACCGGTAGCGGTATGGGTGAAACCGTTGGGCCGCTCCCTTTGATAAATCCAGGGGGAAGATGAAGTCATTGCAAAGACTACATGTTCAACAATGCCATCCTCCCGAGGTAAAGTGCAGCAAAATACGGGGTCAGGGAAAAAGGGAGGTGTCCTTGTCGTGTCCCGAACAAAGCGGTTCAAGGAGGGGTTGAAGTCGTAGCCTGGCGTGGGTGGGGCGAGGGCAACAAGCGAAAATGGGAGCCAATCGTTTACATTGGCAATGAGAGGAAAATCACGACAGGTGGTGCGTTCAGACTTCTCATGAGCCTTGGAGGGAGGTGGTTTCTGGTGAGTAAAGATGTAGTTGCCGTCGGGGTGCGAGTTGTCAGTTTGGCGAGGTTTTGAAGGCCGCTGGGAGGCCATCGCAGCGGTGCTTTTGACTTGGTGCGAATTCAACCAAGGCCCAAATAGAGCGAACACAGCGGGGGATTCAAATGATTTGCACAAGTTACCTCTAAGCGTAAGGATCCTGAGCACCAAGCCAACCCAGCGGCCGCTTTTCGTCGGATTCACCCTGCAAAATGTTGCTGTCAATGCACAATAATTGCACTTGTCTTTCCTGGGTATCCGGAATACGTGAATCACCATGTTGCTGCGCGGTTTCAGCAGTGGTGGCGACGAATCCACACACAACACACATTTTTGCCAAAGTGTGATTTGATCCGGTGGATTGGGACGCTGCGCGTCCGTTTCTGCGCGTGGAGCGAGTTGAACCGTGTAGCTCAGTGGGTGTCATTTCCGCCCTTTTAGCAGCTTCCCTTCCCATTTCGCCGCACTCAAATGTGGCTGTTTGTCTTCAAAGACGGTGTTGTCAAGTTTTGGAACATCGAAAGGCAAGCGGCACTGCGCCATTCATTGTTAACAGTGGCGGGTGGTTAGGATTTTCCACTGCCGGGCATCCATTTCTCGTCACAGCGTTTTGAACTATTACCGGTGTTGAGATCAATCACTGGGATTATTGATGAGGACCCCCATATAGTCCTGCACGGCAAACTTTGAAGCCACAGTACCCTCGGCGGACCTTTGGTCCACGGAGACTAACCATTTATGTACCCAAGGCACGAGGTATCAACATCAGGTTCTCTCCCATGTACAAAAATTTGGCAAGTCAAATTGCAAATCGTCGAGAATACTTTCTGAAAACATTTTCTTGTGTCGTCAAACTTCATTTGCATTTCATATTGTCGGAACTGAAAATTTCAAAGTGTTTTCTCTTTGTGGGAGTAGAGAGAATTCCAATAGTTGTTGCAGATCACGCGGGTAGAATAATCTTAGGCCTAAAAAGCTTAACTTCACAACTCAATATCTTACTCATCACTCATCGGAAATAGGTCATATGGGGGTGATAAATGATCAGTAAGACAAGGGCTACAAGATGCACTTTAGTAATCAAAAATTGGACCTTATCTGAAAAAATTTGTAATCTCAAAATTTGGTTTTCAGCTAGTTTACAAGGAAACAATCACCTGTATTCATCATAAGAAGTGCTGTACATCATATTATTGCGTCATTCATCACTTTTAGCTGTGAAAATTACATCATTTATTAGTAACAAAATCATTACATTGCGTCATCATAGGGTTTTTAGGGATTTTTGGGCAGATTTGATTGGTTTTGAGGCTGTTGACCATTGTAAAAGTTGGAGTACATTGTTATATATACTTTGAGATTATTTTGGGACTGTTGTGACCCATTTTTCTTTATCATTTACACAGTTATTATTTTGTTTATCATCATAAACTTATTTTAATAGTACCTGGTCACTTAAATAGGCCCTTTATTATAGCTATAAAGAGAAATTTACTTTAGTATTGCAGTCAAAAAGACTTATTGGGAATAATATCATAAAGATATTGCTTATTTTCTTCAGTTATCATTTGTAAATAACACTATAGCAGTGTTGATAGTAATAAAAAGTGTGCTTTTGAAGTTAAAATACGTGTGAAAGTTATATTCCTCTGGTGCCTTATCTGTACTCAATACAACAGCAACTTTTCCTGATTGTGTTGTTTTAGAAGAGCAGTCTCAGACAAATTCTACTAGTCATTGTATTAGGAGATTATCCTCTTCCAGCTCTGTATAACCCTTGTTGGGTTATAAGTTCTACAGCAGGTGAACACAGCAGAGAGAGGACCTGAATGAAATGCAGCACTTGAAAAATGAAAAAGGTAACAAATCAACCTCAGTGAACTTGATTTTTATTAAATAGTTTATTTGAGAAAAGTTTGAACGTACTCCAAGGCAGTACTGAGAGTTGCAGCCTTTGTTGGCTACCTTCTTATGGTTTTGAGCTGTTGTGCCCTCGTTTACACGTTGACATTGAAGTGGAGGTTTTTTTGGTTGGGAAGGGGGTGAAAGTTGATTTTGTTTTTTGTACTGATGGTACCACACGGAAGGATTGGTTGCTGGTGCATTGTCTAGGATTTGGCCAGTCGGGGATACCCTTGGACCCCAGTTGCCCGGCTGCAAAAATGATGGGTGGACTAACACCCATGTTCATCATTGCAAGTTTGTGGTTCAATTGATTGCACCGCCAGGTCTTCCAATTATGATTGTTGTAATTGGTTGGACACTGTGGACACGGACGGGAAGGTCTGAAGTCAGCGCTAGCACTCGATCTCAAGTAGTAAATGGAAACTCACAGCAATGACCCAAGTGTTGTGTTTTGCTGTCCAATAGACCAATTCAATGGAACAGACGGGCCAGAGGAGACCTACTGGACCACGAGGCGTGGGCGCAGGGAGGGCGACAATGTCGGGGTTGGTCTTGACATAACGTTTGTGGATCAGTGTTGGGACAACCATTGTTAAATTCAAGGTGATTGTTGATGGACGTGGTTGGAATAAGGGTCAAGTCTGGCAGGGAAGGCATTATATAATGAATTGGAATTGCCGTAGACAAATGTAGGATAGGGACTGGCAAAAAAAATTGCTTGAAACACGGAGGCAAAAGATGAAATGCTGAGGCTGTGACAGGTGAGGCCTCTGAGGGTTTCTGACTTTAATCTATTTTCGAGAACCAGTTTTGTTCCTACATACAATATGCTTGTGATATCCTTATAGCATAACACATAGTATTCCCAGAATCCCATCACAGTCCCAGACAAGTCCCATTCCCAAATTGCCAGAAAATTCCCCGGATCCTGTGGTGCTCCCCTTGCTGGCTCTGTGCCAAAGGCCCAAGCCCCAGCAAGGGACTTACCACATAAAACAAAATCCTGGCATGAGAAGTGAGCTGTATTTGTTCCAAATTCTCTACATCCGTTTAATGTTTCTCCCTCTCAATAAACATGTCTTGATACAAAGGCAAAAGAAAATGGCAAGGGACCATTACATATGTACCAATTCCAAGCTACTTTCAATCTTGCTGGGAAGTTATATTTTTGAGTAGTTGAAGATTGATCATTTCCACCGCTTTCTGAGAAATACAGGCTTTGAGTGGCTTGCTGCTCAGAAAAAGTCAAAAAAGAACCAATATTGTCAAACCCCCAGTAGCCCGATTTCCAGAGAATATTTGGGGGAGCTTGCAATTGGATCATATGTAATGAACCTTTGCAGTCTTCCTTTTATTTACCTCCAAGCCCTGTTTATTCAGAGACAAACCAAAGAATTTGAAGTAGCATTTCTTGAGCCAATACAGGCTACTTCTCACACCAGGATTCCCTTTTATGCGGTAAGTCCCTTGCTGGGGCTCAGGCCTTTGGCAAGGGACTTGGTTAAGTTTGCAGTCAACCCCATCCAGCAATTCTATCAAACCCATTCCTGACACTGTGCAGATGCAAACTTAAAAAAGTCCCTTGCCAAAGGCCCAAGCCCCACTATACAAAACAATTCCAATCAAATATCAAAACCAATTCAGACCAATGTGTCGATCCCAAAAAACACATTATTAATGCAGAAAAATGCAGTCTTCACTGTTACATACCGCACATGTGCAGGCCAAATGCAGAATCACTACATCTTTGATCAATCATTTTTCTCAGATTCCAAGTCAATCATTTTTGACTTTGGAAAATTAAATCTTTCATCTTGACTGTGTAAAAGAGGTTTCTTAGAAACTTCAATTATCAGCCAATCCAGAATACTCACCTATAAAGATAAACAATCATCTTAATTAACTGATTGATTTTTCTGGTCAGAGTGACTCATGAGATTCACTTTTGATCAGAAATCATGTTTCTTTAGTCACAGGGAATAAAGTCACATTACAATCACGAGCGATCAGTATGGAATTATAATGTCTTTGGGAATTCAAACTCAAAAAAAGACCTTAAAATTTAATCATTACAACAATTGTTTTGCATCAACATACTTTGCAACACTAAATTTAAACTTACTGATTTTTTGTGTTTGTTTTTCAGAGTTAGATTTGATTTGAAGGAAAGATAAAAGCAAGTTGAAGACCAATTTAGCGCTAGGGTTAACTGACCATCAAACTTTGTTGAAATTTGTATAAAAGCATTTTGAATCACTGTTTTTTGCCTGACTTTTATCGCTTGGATGTCGACAAAGAGAGTTTCAGTGAGGGTAATTAATGAACTAAAAGCGAGCTAATGAACCATTCAGTCTTGATACTGATTACTAATTAAACTTTACCGGTTTTTGTATTTAAGTACTTTGAATCACTGATCTTTACTAATCTTGATAATCGCATGTTGACAAAGAGATAAATTGCTAAGGGTGAAATACGAAATAAAAGCGAGTTGAGAACCAAGGAGACTGAGGGTTAATCGCGTCTTGAAGTCGAGTTCTTCGAGCAAGAATCCAATGGTATCTTGAGATATCAGCGATTGGATTGTTTAATAGCTCCAATAAATCGTGTCATCCAAATCTTCAAATAATCCGAACCATATCGACGAGACAAAGCATAATATCCAGCCAATAGTAAAGTTGAAAAGCTCAGTGGGGTTAAGGTAGGCAACCATGAACGTTTACCAACTTCAGCACTCTTCGGTACCAATCCTGGATTGGATTTACCCTTGATCCGGGCTGGTCCCATGATCGCAGAGAAAAGCTTGAGCTTGAAAGGTGTATAAGGCGGATATCGAGCATTGAAGAGGAAGTCGGCCCATGTCGGAAGGTTGGCGGAGGATCGCTCATAGGTGAATGTTAAAAACGAATAGTAACCATGATAGTTGCCAGAACCCTTTTAGTTCCCATAAAAGGTTTTGATACGGTCAGTTATGATGATTGGTGGCAAATTCTTGAGACGTGTAATAAGTATACTCAACTGATTGACCGATTCCTCCAAAAGGCAAACCTGGGATCGCAAATTGGATCAAGAGGTCATTGCACATTATCTGACCCGACTTCGTATGTTGTCTCACTAAACGGATCGTGATTCAAACGAAGCCATTCCGAGTACGATGTTTGTACCAAGCATCCCAATGAGCATCATCATCTTCTTCTTCATCAACCAGTTAAGCTACTCACCAAGCTCAAAGTTTTGTGAAGATTGAGTAAAGACATATAGAGCTAATGGTTCAGCATCCGCAATCGGGCGCAAGATCTCGGCCATCGATTCGGATTGAAGATCGTAAGTGAGGATAGGGAAAATCGGACCAAAGATTTCGTTTTGCATCACAGGGTCCTCCATGGTCAAGTTTCGGACCAAAGTCAGAGGCATTTTCAGCTCTTGCGCATCTGAGGAATCCTTAGTTCCTGCCTGAAACGTATCATCCGTCGGGATGAATTCCCCTTTGGTTTCTTGAAGCACGTTGTTCAGTCTGTTGAATTGGTTTTGGTTGACGATTTTACTATATTGAAGATCATCTGGTCCATCTCCCGATTTTCCTGAAGCATTGATTATTTTTTTGGCCGATAAGCCTGAGGCCGAGTCTAGAGGATACAACTCTTGCATTGCCTTTTTTAGACTGGTTATCAATTTAGCTTCGCTCTTCTTGGAAACCAAGATATAGTCGGGTGCAACACAGGTCTGGCCAGCATTCATGCCTTTACCCCAGATCAATCGACGAGCAATAACGGGAAAGTCTGCATCGTCAAAGACAATGGCTGGACTTTTTCCACCTGTAGGCAAGATGTGGGTTGAGATGGAGAAGGATATCTGTAAGTCTTTTTATGTAGACATTTGACTACCAAATCAGGTCGACAGACCTAATTCTAGGGTGACAGGTGTCATGTGTTCTGCAGCTCGCTTAGCTACAGTTCTTCCGACCTGAGTAGAACCGGTGAAAAAGATGTGATCGAACTTGAGGTCAAGGAGTGCATTACAATGATCTGCAGCACCATTGACAACACGAATATGATTGTTGTCCAAATATTGGGGAATGAGCTTGGTGAGTAGATTGGCGATCGCTGGGGCTTGCTCTGAGAGCTTCAAGACCACAGCGTTCCCACCGGCGATTGCACCGACCAAGGGGATGATCGAAAGAGAGATCGGATAACTGTGAACGCCAAGTCAAGTAAAAATACACTCGACTCATGTAATTGAGATGAACAGTATAAGATTTGAAGACTGACTTCCAAGTGCCAAAGATCAAGACCACACCTTTTGGTTCATGAAACGTTTTCGGTTTGGTCACGAGCCAGGCAAGATCGGTCTTGACAGATTGAGGCTCCATCCAAGACTTGACATTATTGAGAGCATAAAGGACCTCATGTCGAGTGCCTACTAGTTCACCTATATGACTCTCTGTTTTGGGCTTACCTAACTGCATATATGTAGTCGATCAACTCGTCAACCAGTTATTTAATTGTACTCTTCAAGTGACCGATTAACGATCAGTCAAACTTACATCGATTGCAAGTGCTTCCTCAATCAATTGTTCATTGTCTTGCAAGAGAAATCCCAATTGCTTCAATTGCTATTGATCGTAAGACGGCTGATGAGCCTTAGGGAATGGTGATTCGGGAATGATACCGAGAAAAAGTAATCAAGATCACTGACATGAGTTCTCCATTCCAAAGTTTTTGTGATTCGATTTGAGAAAGCTTTGCGAAGTTCTTGATGGATCTGGTGAAAGGAAAGTCATAGGCAGGTAGTAAATAGAATTGAAAGATAAACTAGAGTGAATCTGGTTAAAGAGTTCAATAATGTGAATGGAAATGAGGTTTGATTTTACCTTTGGAATCTCATCAATCGAAGTGAATTGTGAGTTAAGTTGATCTTGAGCTTTACTAGATAGGCTCATGATATTGATATTGATATGATATGATGACTATTTCTACTGATATGAGAGATTGGTAAAGAAGAAGAGGCTTGAATGATGAAGAGAATGAGAAGTCAAGAAGAAAACTTCATGAGCTGTGATGAATTGAAGGGTGTCTGTATACTGATCGAAAGCTTGGAAATCCATTTGTGATGACATCATCATATTCATCATTGATCACCAAACACTCACCGATTCATCCTGATTCATCGCTTTCTCGCTTCAGTCACAAGATCATCCCAGCACATCTCTGAGACTCTGACCATGTCTCATCTCACTCACATCATCAAGACCTCAATCAACCGATTCGTACAAATTGACCTACATACGGCTATGAGGTTCAGATTGAATTCGTTCACCAGCTTCGCAATCAAGTTTAAATTGTTCAATACAATTAGGGGATACAAAGTAGAATCCGGGCACGTGCCCGCATATGAAACCGCGAGGTGTACAAATATGAAAATTAAGCGCGTCTCCAAAATTTTCAACTTTTACGTCAATCACAATCATAACCACAACCTCAACAATATCACCAACCAGATCATTCAACTTTGATTTTATTCATTCTTTTTGTTTATTCCAACTTCAAACCATCTGCAGATCAAGATGGGCTCTTTAGCAGAACAACTGGAATCTCAATTCACTTCAATCGAAGAGATTCACAATGTAAGCCTGCACACTTTTCAATCTCGATTGAAACCACGAACCAAGTACTAAAAGATTCGATGATGTTATATAATAGATTCATCAAGAACTTCGTACTAATCACTTGACACGGCTCACTCATACGATCGAATGGAGACTTCATGTAAGTCTTGGAATCTGTTTTTTTTCTACTATCTCCTTTAATCACTTTAAAGAACTTTGATAAAATTAATTAAATCAACTTGAAATTGTAAACTTTATTTTGGAAAAGCAATTAAAACAACTAGCATACCTTTTACAAGAAAACGAAACACTTTTAGAAGAAGCTTTAAACCAAGACGTAAGTTTTGCAAAACACACACACTTCTTGAACCAAATCGATTTCTGAAAGCTTTCTTTTTCTTTTTGCTGGTATTCAAGTTAGGTAGATCGAGATCTGAAGCACATATAGCTGAATTAGATGGTACACGTCAAGAAGTTTCATTTGCAATCAATAATTTGAAATCATGGATAAAGCCAATCAACGCCAAGACTAGTTTGATTTGGTTTCTAGCTTCTCCCAAGACGTATCATGAACCTAAAGGTTTAGTGATGATCATTGGAGCTTGGAAGTCAGTGATCCTTTCAAATCCAATCTTGATCTTTCATCAGATTCAACTCAACTAACCAATCCTTTGTATCATGATTCGATTAGTTATCCGATTTCTTTGTTACTTAATCCGTTAGTAGGTGCTATATCAGGAGGAAACTCGATTATTTTCAAACCATCAGAACAAGCACCATCTGTGGCTTTTTTATTATCGAAATTGATACCTCAATACATGGATTCCAATCATATTCGAATCATCAATGGAGCCAAAGAACAATCTACTACTTTACTTCATCTTAAATTCGATCATATCTTCTTTACTGGGTCTACTCAGATTGGAAAGATTGTGGCTAAATGTGCTGCTGAGAATTTAACACCTGTGACATTAGAATTAGGTTTGTGTTGTGAACTTTTTTGAAATGATGAAGATTGATTGACTGACGTCTTGTTTTTCTGGGGATGGGGGGTTTGATGTGTAGGTGGAAAATGTCCAGCTATTGTTTTTGATGATACTGATTTTGATATAACAGCTAAAAGATTGATTTGGGGAAAAGGAATGAATGCAGGTCAGACTTGTATTGCACCTAATCATATCTTAGTATCTAAAAAGAATGAGACCAAATTAATTGAATCTTTGAAGAAAGCGGTTCAAGAATTATATCCTAAAGAATCAACCGAAAGTGAACTTCAAAGTAACGGATTAGGATTAAAAGATCAATTTTGTAAGATTATTAATCTCAATCAGTTTAATAGATTAAACGATTTATTATCAATTACTAAAGGAGAAATCATTGAGATTGAAGAAAGTATTCAAATTAAATCAAAGAAATCGGATCCTCATGAAGATCTAAGAATCCCATTAACATTAATTCGAGATTTGAAAGATGATGATGAAATTTTAAAAGATGAAATCTTTGGACCTATCTTACCTATCCTTACTTATGAAACCGAAGACGAATTAATTCAAGACGTTTTGCCAAAGATATCGGATTCTGAACCATTAGCGATTTATGTGTTTACTAAATCTTCTCAAAACTTTGAACTTGGTTAGTATCTTTGCACTCTTTTTGATCAAGTTTTCGATGATGATTCTGATTTGTTTACCTGATTCTTTATTAATGCTTGGATTGGCTTAATATGTAGTGAGAAAACATTCTAAGTCAGGACAGATTATTGGTAATGATCTTTTAATTCAATTCACAATTGGTGGTTTACCATTTGGTGGAGTTGGTCAATCAGTTAAGTTTTACAAGATTTCATTCAAAACAAGATTCAAACCATCAAAACAAATCAAAACAAAACACTAATCTTAATATCTTAATTTCTTTGGGGGCGGTTTTCGGAAATAGGGAACTGGAAGTTATCATGGATATCATTCATTTTTAACATTTACATATGAAAGATCTTGTGCAAATCTAGCTAGTTGGACTGATCAAGCTTTTGCTATTAGGTATCCTCCTTATACTGAATCTAAATTTAATTTGTATTCTTGGATCATGGGTCCTTCTGATCTTAAAGGTCAATCTAAACCTGATGAAGTACCTAAGCTTTAGATTTTTTGGATTAGATCATTGATGTCTTACGTTTTTGTTTGACTTTTGCATGGTTTGTCATTTTTTTCTCTTGAGTGTTGGGGTATACTTGGTGCATTGCATTCGATTTGTTTGTTCATCTTTGATTTCTTATCAATCATAATGATCGTTCTTTTAATAAACTCAACTTACTAAAGGACTTGTGAAAGTTGTCTTTTTTCATCTTTACATAATTCATGTTGATTCAAGTCATGGATATCATTTTGAGATCTTGATCTAAAGTGATTTAGTTTCATTTATGCATAGTGATCAGATTCTTAACCACTTTGATGCTTTTACGATTGATTAGGTTGAAAATATCATACAGATCAAAAGAAATGTACCTCGAAGGCGAGGGACGTCCTTTCAAGTTGATCCGGTGCTACACCTTCTAATTTGCACCGGCTCCCAAGTGGACTGACTACAATAACAACCAAACTTCTACTCCCAAGCCTCTACGTTCTACGATTTCCTTTCGCTCAACTCCTGCCCCAACCAACATGAAAAGGCGTGATGGGGAAAATTCATCTGATCGGTGGACGCCATTCACGACAATTGTGATCGATAGTTTCCAAGTATCTCAATTTGATGGCCAATGCCCTTGCACGTTCGAGTGTCTGAATGTCAAGTTGACGATCGGAATTCCATAATTGCTCAAGCTTTAAGACGGTTTCTTGGATGATTTCTAACACCCCGGGGTTTCCCATAATCAGCTTGGATGGGATGAACTCTATATAAGATCAGTTCACGTACGTTTGTTGGCGTTTTGAAGTTCGATCACTTCTACCTCAGTCTTGGCTTCTTCTAGCTGCTCGTGTGATTCCATTAATGTCATCAAGAGATTTGGATCTACTGACTTATCCCCACTTTCATCAGGCATTGAAAGCCTTCCGTCTAACTCAAGCTTGAGTGCCCGGAGTAGAGATGTAAGGATACGTGGGATCAGTCTGATATGTCAGAAAACATAAACCGTTCAGAAGAACAGAAGAACGTAGATACCATATAAGCCGCTCGTTTTACATCATCCTCTAGAGTGGCTCGAGCTTGGTTTACAAGAATACTCCACTGCGAAGCTAACTCAGCCTGGGAGATCCGATTGAGATCTGATCGATCGAGTGGAGGAGGAGTGGTGTTTTGACGACCGGCAATGAGATCAGGATGAACTAATTGTTGCCATTGATGGTATTTAAGACGTAGTGCAGGTCGATCGAGTCGGTAAGTTTTGGGTAGACCGAACAGGGAAAAATGAGAGCCTGCAACTGTGAGTGGTAGAAAGCTTTCACAGCGGTGACAGATGGATTTGGAAGTTGATGATGATTGATCGGTTGAGGATGGTTCTGAATTAGCTCCACATTCTGGACATCGAATGTTGGGTTGGTTTGTGATGTGTCTTAGGTGAGGGTAGGTTGAGATGGGCCAGATGGGCGGGATTGGTTGAAGGTTGGGACGACTTTCGAAAGGCACTGGCAAGGGTACTGCGATGAGGGAAGAACGAAGACGAAGACGAGGATGAAGGCGAGGGATGCAAGACAAAAGTTGTTTGATGGTCATTCTTCGTGAGGGAGCCAGTTGCCGAGGCACGGTCGGGTCATACCGTGAAATCCGTGAAGTGTCACGCACAACTCTCACTTCACACTCCCTCAAGAGTCAAAATATTTCATATATCAGCTGATCATCAACTCAGAAACGATTTCATCACCCCCATATGCCGTCCAAACGCTCTCCGGAAAGACAAGAGGACGACACAAATCACCCCGCGAAAAACCAGAACCCAAACCGAGGTCTAAATTATATGGACATGATGCAAGACGTCTTAACTTCCCTTGAACTTCCGCTAACGACGCACTACTTCAAAGTGTGATGTCGATGTTCATCGAAACTATCAAAGAGGTCAGAGAGGATATCCGAAGCTTAAAAATCGAACGAGCCAAAGAAACGACTCAATCCCCCCCCCAAGAACTGCCCAGCTACCAGTCGAACCTCAAGCATAGATCAACCCTTACCGACGGGGAATCGGTTTGGCACGTTTTCTGTCCCTGAGAGAAGAAACCAACAACAAAGATCTTCACTTCTGATTTCCAACTGTGGTACGATGGCCACCTACGTCCTCCGATACCACAAAAGGGATCCTAAGTTCCTGGGTAGTGAAGTTGCAATCGCCAACCGTTACAACAACCAATACTGCCCAGTAATCACCTTCTTAACTTACACTTTTTTGAGGGATCGAAAAATTCCGGACACAGTTGAATGAACGGTTCAGTACCTACCCGTTCATGGTTTATCAGCCGTCTAGACTTGGTATTCAATGGCTCTAGATCAGGTCATTCCCACAGTGATCAGACACACAAGTTGTGGCTCAAGACAATGATCATTCTGGTCCAGTACTAAATCTCCTAGCATTGGTAAGTAGCCAAGCTATTCTTACTGTAATTCTTGCTCACACTTGTGATTGGTTCTGTAGACCAGCCAGCCCTAAGTGTAAACAATCTACAAACAAAAATGATCAATGGTGTGTCAGAACTTTTTTGATGGAGAAACCATTGATCATTTTTGTTTGTAGATTGTTTATGCTTAGTGCTGTGTTATTGTATAATGGTAAAGCTTGCTCAGGAATCTGTTTGCCTCATATCAAAGATGAGAAAAGATGACTTGGGTTGAAAAAGGGTAAGATTAAGATAAAGATAAAAAAGAGAATGATAATATGAGTTGAGTGCAGAAGGAGATTGATCAAGAATAGAGGAGGAGGATGGTTTTGGAGGAGGGTTGTGTTAGATGAATTTTGAAAGGTTTTGTACAATGAGAGTGGACTTTGAAAAAGATTTGAGGGGATCTGTATGGTGGAAGGTACCTTGTGAAATTTCTGGAAAACTTTACAAAGGAGGCAATTGATGAGAGAAGGTTGAGAATAGATATCACAGAAGGAGAAAAATGTAGTGTTATGAAATTATTGGAAAGTGATGAAAAAAAAGACTTTTTAGTAGCATTCTGTGGTTTAATGAATGCTTGTAAATAATTATGGTGTTCAAACCTGTGCAAGATCTGTGCAAGACCAACCTGCAAGATCTGTGCAAGATTTGTGCAAGATTTTTTGCACTAATTTTGCACATTAATTTTTTTGACAACCCAAGTTATTGTGTTCCAAAACGTGTAAAAACTGTGTGAGACCAACTTGCAAGTTTTGTGCAAGATCTGTGCAAGTTCTATTCATATCTTGCACAGAACTCTAACACAATTTCTCAACATTCAAGAAAGCAATTTTTTGCAAGAAAAGTGTTTAAGTGAACACAGCCTTAACATTTATTGTAAAGACCCTTGGTTTGATTTTTGGAGTTATGAGATTGAAATCTGTGCCACATGATATAAGCTTACAAAAAATAATAAGGCAATGAGAACATCAAAAATACTAAGCCAAAGATGAGTGAATTGAAGATGTTTTGAAACAACAACGACAAATCAGTCTAAATAGCAAATGAGTGGAGAACAACAAAACAAACTAGCCAAAGGCTTGATTGATATAAACATGTTCTACAAATCAAAACAAAACAAAGCTATATGTTGAACAACAAGAAGAAAAACAGCCAAGGTTTTCCAAAAAAAACATAGCTAAAATGAACAAAAGCTATAATATGATTCACAGCAGACAACAAGAAATACAATGCAAAGCAAACAGGGTCCGATTACCCATATCATACAAAGTAAACAGCAAAAGTTATATCATACACATGATCCAAATAAAACCCAAAACACATCAAAGTTTTACTGAACCAAAGAAACCCATAATATGATTTGCCACCAACAACAAAAAAAGCAAATAACACACAAGGTCACAGAATACACACAATTGAAATATAGAAAACAATAATATAGGAAAGGCACCTAATATGTGATGACGATTGAAATGAAAAAAACAAAACTCAAGCACTGTAAACATCAAACAACTTCCTTTCAATTGAGCAGGCAAAAATGATTGCAAGCATCATTGGTCATAAAGAATTGATCACTGCACACCTGAGCCATAAAACCCACATTACATATGCTTGGAGCTGAGTAAATTGTTAGCTATCATGTACACACAGGTCTGCTCAGCTCTCTGCTCATGTGAAGAAGTAAATCAAATGTGATACATCACAAAACCAGTTTGACAAATCCTCAAAACTTGACTACATTTACCTCCATAGCTACTCAGGCAATACTCTGGAAGCCATTTGACAGTGAAACAGAGGGTGTTACATGAAGTTTATTTAATAACATTACACTAAAACTATGGGTCAGTGCATGTAATTGATCTTTGTGATGCTTTTGTCAAACTGAAAATAATTACAGATGGTATTACATATGGTTTATTTATTCAGATGAGCTAATAGCTCCGCGGCTCTGTATGTATATGATAGCTCCCAATCAACCCATCCTGCTGTACATATTTAGTGAGGGTGCTATGGCTCAAGTGTACAGATATCCCTTATGGCCAATTATACTCCCAATCACTTCAACAAAGACAAAATTTACACATGATGATCAAGCAGGAGCAGCCGCAGCTTGATATAGATCACCACAATGTTGCCAAAGATGCTCAAGAAGGTCATCTTGCAGTTGATGATGTATATTTGAATCTTCAATTTGGTGCTGAATAGCCATATATAAAGGACCTATGTTGTGTTCAGCACATAGAACCTCTGCTATATACACCAGAGGTATTACATCTCACAACCTCAATCCATCATCCTGCTTGTCCCCTACTACCATGTTGCCAAGGATGACACAAAATTTCATGATCATGTGCAACACTTGTGGTGAGCACATATATGCTGGGCTGACTACTATTGCAAATTAATATTGTACTATGCCAAAAGGACACTTTACATCCTTGCATATTGCTTCTTGTAATCTGGAAAAATACTAAATAGATAAATTGAGCAAGTCAATGAAAAGATAAAATACAAATCAGTTTGAAGTACAACAATTGATTCAGCTGCTGTGGGTCACTGACTTCCTTTTTTCTTCTTGTGGATATGCAATTGTCTGAAAAATTTTACACATGTGTCATAGTTTAATCTCCAGTGACACACCTCTGTGAGTGTGAGTGCCACATATGAGTGAGGCCTCTGGACTTTGTTGTTGTTGTACTTGTGTCCATTGACTTTGAAGTTGCAAGTTGGTGCTTTGGGTTTTTCAAGAATGATTGTTTTTGGGAAGTCATATTTTGGATTGCATTTAGTTTGAACTGGGTGTTTGCTCACGAGGACTGGCAATCATTAAACAAAAGAGTGGCAGCAAGGTCCATTCATGGGATCAAAGTCCATCATTTGGCCTCCTTATAAGGCCTGGTATGGCAAGAGCCATGCACCATTATTGGGGGAAGCCTATTGTGATCATACCAAAAGAGGTGTACTACACATTGGGGTCGTATGAGAAAGTAGCTGAAAAAACATCTCGTGGGGCAAAGTGTTTTCGCACGACATGCACGATGGTCAGTGACAGCTGCGGCGGACCGGTATCGGCTCGGATCGCGTATGTACATTTGGATTACGCTTTGAATTCACTGGGTTTGGTTTGATGACTTTCATCGATCTATGCGGTCTGAATGGTGAACTTGAATGTTCAATAGTCATCTCATCACCATCTCAATCAGAATCATGGTAATGGTCATCTCCATTCAATCCATAGATATCTTACTCTATGTAGTATCAATCAACTAATATCATACTCAATATCAATCATGACTCAATCTGATGACCATCAACTCATTCAAAATCAATCTCAAGAACCTCAAAATATCCATCCTGGTCTAGAATCTCTAAACACTTCATCAAACGAATCAGAGATAAACCTCTTGGAAACCGAAAACTCAGATCAACAGAAATCAGAAAATGATCAAGAGACTGAAAACGAACCTAGTCACGAAATAGAAGAACCAGAAGGGAAAGAGAGTCAAGAACGATCAGATGTGCAAAAAGCTCAACAAGATGAACAAGAGCAAGAGCTAGAACGAGATCGTGAATTGGAAAGAGAAATCGAATCGAATTTACAATCTTTCATTCAATCTTTAACTTTTCATCAATCTCAATCGGAACCTCAATCTGAACATGAATCTCAAACCAATGAAGCTCACTTGGATTCACTTTCAATCTTATCTGAATTGGCTTCAAATGTTTTACCCGTCGAAACTGATCATCAAACCTCACTTCATTCAACAGAAGAAGACCAAGCCTTTCATTCTCTCTTATTAGGTTCTTTACCTCAAGATTCACATACTTTATTATCCTCAACAAATGATCAGCAACATGATCAGTTTCACTCTATCGATCAACATCGTCATGCTCAAGATTTATTATCAGCTCTTTCAGTACTTCAAACTCATGATCATTCATTCGATCCACATCATTCATCTTCTCTTACATTTGATTCAATTTTTAATACTTCATCTAATCCGACTCATAAAGTTCATCAAATCCAATTCTCCAACTCATTCTCATCATCTTCCTCATCAGAAAACACACCAAGAACCGATCTTCCAACCCATTCTTCATTAGATCAAATCCAGTCTTCAAACTTTCTAGATCATTCTAATCATTCTGATCTAGATAGCTTCTTATTGGGACTTTCTACGCCTTCTATCCTTGATCAAAATCCACCTCAAACTCATTCAGATGGATTTGATGATTTGTTATTGGCTTCAATCGATCAACATTTATTGGCTCAAGATTTATCATTAGATATGATTGATAATGAAACTGAATTAGCTTTAGAATCAAATGAAACTTATTCAAATCAGATCAGAGCTTTATTAGATCAACTCAATCTAGCCTTAGAAAGAGGCGAAGAACTTGAGGCGAGTTCTTCTTTTTATCGAACCTGATTGTAAAAGTTGTAATAGCTATTCAGCTTATTGAAGTGTACGAATATAGTCTCTAATCTGTTTTCTTTATTCTTTCGAAATTATGTAGTCACTTGCAACTCATTATGCTAATACCATTCAGCAACAAACTCTCACTGCTCAATCCCAATCCCAACCCCAATCTCAATCTCAATCTCAAGCCCCATCACCATCTCAAACTCAAACGCCAATTCAATCAATTCAATCAAACTTCCTTACTAGTAGTTCTGAAGTTAACATGGTCATCGTGGCTGAAGGATCTCGTACGGTGTCCTTACCTTGGTTCAAATATAAATTTGGTCAAGTTTGAGTGATTTCCATTCCTCCATTCTGATCCTCTATCATTTCTTTTCACAAGATCATATCCTCCACTTATTGAATTCTTTTTGGTGGGGGAATGTGTGCGCTTTGTTTCTTTTTGATTTTAGGATGTACCTGTACATGAAGATGGGACCAAAAGAGATCGATACAATTCAATTTTACATCAACAAGCTTGTTTGAGTTTAGATTTCTCTCAGTTGTTTTTTTTCAGTTTTTTCTTACAATTTACCATGACCGTTAAAACTAACTGAGACTTAAGGTTTATCATTTTTGTTTTCTTTGTAGGGCAAGTTGGAGAAAGAAGAAAATTAGAAGAAGAAATCATATTACAAGTCAAACGGATTAAAATTAGTAAAGAACGAGGATTTTCTGGAACTTCTCAATTAATTCCTTCAATTGATGATATAATCAAATATTCAGATCAAGTGGATTGGACTGTAATTTCACAAGCAGTAAGATCTTTTTTTATCATTTCTTGTTTGTTTGAGGTTTTAGGTTTTGATGGGTTTTTGAATTGGTTTCTTATAAAAAGTTACCAGATAGATCTCCAATCGAATGTAGAATTCAATGGAATCAAAGACAAAATCCGAATTTAAATCGAACTAAATGGCAATCTGATGAAATTGATAAATTATTTGAAATCGTCAAAAGGAATCATGAAAAAGATTGGAAATCGATTTCAAATCAATTAGGCGTTTAGTTTATATTTCCTTTACTTCTTTTTAATCAAACCCATCCATTATTTAAAATCTGATTGATTTTTCTTTTTGTTTGGGTATTGTTTGGGGGATGAATTCTTGTTTTGTTTCTTGTTTGGTTAGACTAGAAGAACTGCAGCTGAATGTGTAAAACAATATAGAATGGTCACTCAAGAAAGAAAAGAATGGAATGAGAGTGATGATTTGTTATTAAAAGAAGGAGTTTCAATGTACGGACAAAATTGGCAAGCCGGTTAGTTTGACGACCCCCCTTCCCAAAAATTATCATTCTTCTTGACCTTCTGATTGACAAAAATCTTTCATAGTGGCAAATCATTGTGGTAGATCTTCAAATCAATGTATTAATCGATGGAGTAAGACTTTAAGACCTGATATTAAGAAAGGTAAATGGGATGCGAATGAAGATGAAGCTTTAAGGAATGCGGTTGCAGCTTGTGGAATGGTTTGGAAAGATGTGGCTCCTAGAGTTAGAGGTAGGACTGATGCACAGTGTCGGGAGAGGTGGTGTAATATTTTGGATCCTAGGATCGTGGTTGGGAATTGGACTTCTGAGGTTGGTGATCTACTTCTGCTTGTTCTTTTGGAATTGGATTCTTGAATGGGAGAATTGAGGATTTGATTGAGGGTTTTATAGGAAGATGAAAAGATTTTAAGGTTGAGGAATCAGGAATCTAAAACTTGGTCTGAGATTAGTAAAAGTTTTAATGGTAGAAGAACTGATAATCATGTAAGTCAAGTCGTTTTGCTTTGGAATTTATTCGTCAATCTCTTTCCATTCTGAACAACAAAAGAGATTTCAAGAAAGAACCTGATTGTGATTATTTTCTCGGGGGCGCTTTTAGTGTATGAGAAGGTATTCAGAATTAACTAAATCAGATCCAAAAAGAAAACAAAAGAATTCGCGATCAAATCCCACCAAATTTAATAGAGTGATTCAATTAAACCCGACTGGAAGTAAATCGAGCTCATTAATCGATCGAATCCAACCTGAACTTTTATTAGCCAGTAGTAGTAATCATCATCATCATCATCTTCTGAATCATAAGAATAAGAATCTCCTCAATCCTCGATCCTGTAGTTGTAGTTCAAATAATCTTAGTTGTAGTCATAAATCTTCGACTAATCTTGCTCTGGGTTTGACCCTTGGAAGTGGTGGGGTGAAGAGGGTAAGGGATTTGGTTGGGGATGAAGGGATTAGTGGATCTGTTTTGAAAAAACCTAGATGATCATTTCACATTTCACATTTCATTTTTTTTCCTTTTTGCTTTTTGAGATGGATCATTTTTAATTTTTGGTTGGTTGGTTTGTTTAAAAGCACAGTGAGAAAAGGTTTAGGGTTTTTTTTTGAGTAGTGAGCTACTTAGGCATTGATAGGTTTATTGGTTAGTTTTGTATGATTTAGGTTAATGGTTTGAGAGGTTAATTCATTCATTGCACATTGGGAGGAGAAGGAGAATTGGATTAGATGAGAGTACATGGTGATGAACTAGATTGACAAGGACCAAAGAAAGCTTCATCAATTGTCCTACACAAATATGGTTCTGGAACTTTTTCACAAATTTTTGGGAACTTTCTCAGAACACATATTTGGGTGTGTTCAACTTCTGGATTCCTGGACTTGTGAAAAACAGTACAAGTTTGAATGCCCAGGGTGCAGGAGCTTTCTGGCTTTCTGAAAAAATGTTCTGGAAACTTTTGTGGAAAAGTTCCAGAATCAGTTTTGTGTAGTATAAATCTAGGACAAGATTGGTTTGATGAGATCAGAAGCAAAGGGAAACTTCTACATCAAAAAATTTGGCTGGCTTTTGAACTACATGGGGTGACTTAATCTTGTTCAGCTTGTACTTCATCTCAAAGTAGACTTCAGGTGAGAGAGTTGTGAATTTCTTAGATTGTGAAGGGTCACAGTCACAGTGGCAAGATGTTGTAAAAAATGGAAAATTCTAGGTCACATTTCATTTGCTGTAAGACATTTAAACCACATCAATATATGTTTTAAGGAAGTGTAACATCAGCCTTGAACATCAATGTTTGAGGAGTGTGTTTCATAGGATCCTGCAAGGTCTGTATGCAATCTATAAATTTACAAGCAAAACTTGAAGTGTGTATTTGAGGTAGTCAATATCTGCTTGAGCTTTTAATTCAATTCCTGAACATATGATCAATTCCATCCAACCTGGAGAAGATATCACCAGATAATTTGATGTTACATACATATTCTATCTACCTCAGCTACTCCACCATCATACCAATCACTCAAAACATAAATTCAATCCATAGGTCCCCAATTACTTAACTCATCTTTCCTTCAAGTTTTGGTAAATTTGTTGAGTGCTCCTACTCCACAAAAAAAGATGCAGAACATATTTTGTGTTTTCTTCATTCTATCATGCCTTCAATTTTCTTGTCTCCTAGGATCTCTGTCAAGAGATAATCTTCAAAGAGGTTTATTAGATGGTGAGCATGCTCATGAATCTTTGGATGTTCACAAAAAAACCAGTTTCATTTCAAGCTGTGGCTGATTGTAATATTGGAACAGGAGGAGCACATGATCATGATGTTCAATTGATTCATTCTTCTCTATTTTCTACAAATCCTTACAACACCTTTTCAGATTTAGATGGTTTGTTTCCTTCAGAAATTGTGAATAATTATCCCTTCATTGGAGGTAGGGGAGATTCAGGGCAATTGAATGAACAAGGAGGTAAGGCTGATTCATTTTGAAATCACCTTTTTGATTTTCTTTCCCGTTTTTTTACAATGTGCTTTTTTGATGGATTGAACCATAGATCTTCTAACCAAGACTTCTGTGGGAGTGTACAAATACCTTTCTGCTCAAGATGAACATGGGATATCCAAGATGGAAAGAAATGAAATGAAAATGTATAATGAAGATGATGTATGGATGTCAAATTTTATCAAAGAATTTGATTCAATGAATCATTTGAATTTCTCACCACTTCCAGAATCCACTCATGAAGAATTTGAAGAGAAGACGAGATCAGATTCACATGATATATCAAATAATCTTCAGAAAACTTTAGCACCACTCAAAACACTGCCACCTTTTTATGAAAATTCCAGAGCTTGCCCGCCTGATAGCATGATTCATAGACCCAGAGGGACAACAGATCCTGGATCATCTCCAAACCTTGTTACATCAAAGTCTCTTGGTGAACAGATAAAAGGATCTTTGCCTAGAGATCTACCAATATCAGCTTTGGAAATCAATGATCATTTGGTAAGGAACAGGGATGAAATAAGCATTCTGAAAGTCATTGAAACTCAATCACCTGGTCCTGATCACCCAGAAACCCACCCAGAAAGCCAGGATTCCAATAAGGATGTTTGGGAAAAGGAGCAAGGTAAAAGGTCAAAATTACTTTTGAGGGCTCAAGATTCTTTGAATGAAGATCAACAATCAATCAGAGAGAATGATTTAACCACAAAAAAGGACTACAATCTCAAAAGCGTGGTCATAAACAGGAAGAGAAAGAACCCCCACACTTCAGAAGCTTCAGATGTGGAGCTTGGAAAGCACCAAAATTTGGATCACTCTTGTTACCTCAATAATGATGTAGACATTTTTCCATCAGAAGAGTCAATTATCAGTCTTCCAAGTAGCCCTTCCTTTCCAAAACAAGGACTTACAACACTAGGATGCAGGAATGGTTTGGAGGATACTGTAATCTCAACTGACAATAAGGAAACAAAAGGCAAGGTTCTAGATATTCTGGATGATGTACCTAGAAGAAAAAGAACACATAGACAACCCAACAATAGAAGAAAGGAGACAGAAAATCAGGCCATAGTTCAAACAAGGAAGATCTGTGAAGAGGTCAACCCCTGTGAAGACACAAGTATATACAAACATCAGCCCAGAACATCATTTGATAGCTTGATTGAGAAACACATCACCCCCTTTATGACACAATTTGAGGATTTCCTGCAAGAAGATATGTATCTGGAACATAGAAATCCTAGATCCAATACTCACCTGATGAGAAGACTAAGGTTTATGACCCATGAATTTCTCCTATTGTTAGTGAAATCTCAGTTGACCTATGCAACCAATGGAGAAGATTTAAATCAGACTCTAGTTGAGGGATACCAATGGCTAACCAATATTTGGAAGACCATTCCGATTGATGCCCTTATCATGACAAATCCACCCAAATCAACTAGGCCTATTAACGGATATACCGCACTTGGAACCATGGAAGAGACCTTGATCTCTAGAGTTATGAGCACAAATCTATTTTCTAGAAGTCAACAGAAGTTAAATGCATATGTAATCCTCACTTGGATGCAGAGATTCAGACCAAATTGGCTAGATGTATTTAAAATTACACCTCAAAGTGAATTTTGGAAAATTCCAGAATATAGATCAAACCTACCTCTAGTTCAAACATTTATTTCAGGTATTGAAAAAAGGATTTTGGAAATAGAGTCTGACATGGGGATTTGATTTGGAACAACTTGATTAATTTTGTACAAGAGATGTATCATCAAGGTGAATTTGAAAGCTCACTAATTTTTAGTGACATCAAACAATGTGTCAAAGTAATAATGATGTGAACAGAACCCATTGAAATTCAAATAAAAACTAATTTTGTTCTTTTTTCATTTCTTGTAATTTTTTCATCTTGGTTTGATTTCAGTTGTGATTTTTTGTCTATTTGATCATCTTATTGTGTTCAAAGTGAACTATGTTTCATACTTTGGAATTCCAAAATCAATGATAATAATAAATGAAGGTTGGTTGTATGGAAATCACTCATCTGTGGGAAATTGAAGCCAAAATTTATATCATCAACTAACAAAGAAAGACACATAGTCACTCAATTGTTGGTACAATCCTAATGACAAATGAATTTCTTGGATTCATCCACAGCTGGTCATATGGGTTGAGGTAGAGCATTAATTCCACCCACATCAAAGTATCTGATTTCCAAAACATATCCCCTGATGCCAAGGTTGGTCTGATTACATTCCTTCCCAGGAAACCTGAAAACTGGAAGAATTTCATAGTCTCACATGATGTTTTCTGCATCAAAACATTCCCTGTTTCTGTTGGTCCCCTGTTACATTTGCTGGTACAGTTGTACTCCAAGAATTGAATCTCACCACATTAAACACAAGAATGAGTGATCAGCAAACCAATGATACTTTGCCAGTGCTCAAACCAATCACCAATATCATTTCTTTTTATGATTTGATTATGTGTAATAAAATCCCTTTGTAAATATGTAGTGATTATATTATTGCTCCACTCACAACCTTTTTCATCAAACATCAACCTCACCACAAGTTGTAACATCTACTCTTATATTATCAATCCTGTTTCTACAGAGATATTCTTTCTCTGTCATCCAATATTAGAATGTTTTCTTTGACAAGAATCTATATCATACAAAACCATCTCCTGGTATCTCATTTGCTCATAGACCACTTTTACCAATATCTGTGTTGTCTTGTCTGGTCAGGGATCAGACATCCCTATAGCCAGACACAATCATCATATCAAGCATATCCCAGCTTCAGGGTCTTCCAATATTTCTAGAACAGTAGATATGCACCACCACAATTGAGGTTATTCAATTATACTTAGGATCATGCAAGTTCCGCCCCTTTCAGTACAGATCTGTAGCATTTCAGGGATTGGCATGTTGTTTTTAGTTTTGGTAAGCAGTGGAAGGGTATCAGTCTTTCCAAGGAATTTTTGACGTAAATCCAAAGACTTCAGAACAAACTTGATCAAACTGAATTCAAATTTCCAACCTGATATCAAATTCAAGTTTATTGTTTGAAAATATTAAATGCAAACATAGCTTTTAGCAATCACAAGAAAAATAGAAAGCCACAAGCTGAGGATCTTCCTTACCAAATGAAAAACCACTGGTTTTTGCTGTTTACAACTAAGAAGATCATTGATGATGGATATCAGAAAATTAGCAGTAAATTCTGTGTCAAAACATAAACAGTAGAGACCAACCTTGGATTAATTCCTGGATCAAGCCATGGATCTGGTCAAGAGCATAGGCACAATCAAGGGACTTATCTCAAGTATCATGAATGAATTTGCAATTTGAAGTGAAAATCACCGGCTCATAAACACAACCTCAAACTTTATAAACCCTTGCTCCAAAAATTAGATCTTCTGGGGGATGATCAAGCAACCCTATGTTCTCAATTTGAACAATAAATTTGGATGAGGTATCACCAAAGGAAATGAAGATTCATGTGAGAGTTTGTTTCAAAAATTATTTTTCCCAGAAGACTATGATCCAGATTTCAATCCTCACTCTCAATTCATTTACTAGAGGGTTGAAAAGAGCTTCAGGCCATCTTCTGAATGAAAAAAAAAGATTGGGAATGATCAATTGATATTCTCACTCACCAGGAAGTACTAATAGTGCATAAAGTCAGACTAAAATTCCTCAATTGTGGGGGTGGGTCACTTGTTGAATGTCAAATTTCATGTGTCTGCATTTTGACAAAAGTACTTTTCAAGATTTAACCAGTCTGAGTCAGCATAAAACTTTTGAAATTAGCAAAACAAATTGAATCCCTAAGTTCCACTTTTGACACCACCTCTCTACTTTTGAGATCAGATTTTTGTGTTAATCTTTGCCAAAACCTTTGATAATTGTGATCCAATTAGGGGATACAAAGTTGAAATCCGGCCGAAAATCCGGCCGCGTGGCCAGATTTCCAGATTCCATTTTTTGCGGTAATTCGGAATCTGGACATGAGTCCGGATTCTCTCAACTTTGAATCCCCCAACTTCAAGTTCCATGCCAACTTTCCACTACACCACCAGTCCCACATCCAATATCGACGACTCGCCCCCACTTCACATAGCAACAACTCGATACCATCGCAAAATAGCCCTCAAGAGGTCCATTCAAACAGCACGACATGCAAGAAAGGCGTATGTTCAGAACAACCTAGACTCACTTGCAATGTTTCAAGTCAATCTCGCCGGGATAGATTTTTCTTACGCATGATTCAAGCCTTACAAATCCATCAAATTGCTGTAACTGACAAGAATTGAAAGAAGGCAGCTTTCTCGGTCAACCAAACTTACAATTTAATCAATCACAACATGAACCTTATGATAGATCAATCTCAAATCTTTCGATTGATGAAAAAGACCAACTCTTGACTTCAATTCTCACAAAGATTCCATCTGGTCTGACTATTCTTAAACTTATCTGTATCCTTGTTTGATTTGATTCGTGTGTGAAAAGATTATACAAAGGATCTAATACAAAATTCAGAGTTCCAAAAAGTGACTCTTTAACAAAACTTCTAGATCGAGGATGTCTTTGGACTAAGATCAACTGCTATTGTCTGCCAGTTTCATTCATCCACAGGTTTGAAAGAGTCTTTGTTCTGCAGCTTGAGTTAAAACATCTAAAATCGCAGGTTCAAGTGTTTTTAATTGATATGAAGCAGCTAAAGAGAAAACAAAACCAAAACCAAAAGAGTAGATTAGATTTAAATCAGATCGAATATGATTTTTAAAGTATTAATCAAGAGAAGAAAAATGATCTGTTACCAATCTGTTGTACCATTGAAGTTAATTGTCCTTTATTCAAAAAATCCGTAATCTTCACTCGATCTCGATGATTAGTTGAATTCCATAAAGGAGAATAAGGTTGATTTGAATGAGAATGAGAATGTAATGAAGATCGATTTGACTCAGAGTGTAAGGAAGGATTTCTGGGTGCCTGGTGTTGGATGAGAACGAAAATCTTGAGATTGAGGTGTTGAGTCGGATATGGAATTGAGGTGAGTGAAGAACTGGCCAGTGATCTGTTGATTTCTCTTTTTGCCAAATTTCAAGTCGTGGCCAGAAAAAAATGGAATCTGGAAATCTGGCCACGCGGCCGGATTTTCGGCCGGATTTCAACTTTGTATCCCCTAAATGTAGAGCTAAAGGATAATATTTAGCAAGAACAGCTTACAGCTATGTATCAAGAATTGAGAATGATGGTGATTATCCAGAATATCCTCAATACCCACCCAGGGAAGTGTTTTAGGTGTTTCCAAAATCAGGTTTGGTGACTTTGTTTCATAGGAGTCTTTGAGGCATGTCTGAGATTCAGTACATAAACATGTGGGGCATGGGAATATTAGGAGGTAATTTTCAAACTATGATTGTGCAAATTCATCAAACACTAAAATATCCACAAATCTTCTCAAGGCTGAACAACAAGTCCCATAAATTTATCAATCTGTCCTGGCCCTGGTCTTCTGCAACTGCTCATGCCTCACATGAAGAATTGGATCCTCTTTTATTTACTTTTCATTTTATCATGCACCAATTTTGTTTTGGTCATGGGATTTTTTTCAAGCAATGATCTTGGACAAGATTTACTGAATGGTGATCAGATCAGCCAATATATGGGTTCTTGTGATGAAATTTTTGGGCAAGCTGTTGAAAATAGACATATTGGAACAGGAGAAGACCACAATGATATTCAATCAGATCTTTGGCCTCTTCTGAATAGAAGTCCTCATGAATATTTTCATCAAGTTGAAATTTTACCATCACAAAATAGTCATACTCACCTGTTTGGTCAAGGATTGGAAGATTCAAGGCATATAAGTGAACAGGGAGGTAAGAAGTTTGTGTTTCTGAAGGATATCTGAAGCTTGGTTTCCCTTGGAAAATCAAATTGACTTGGTTCCTTTAATAACAGGAATATTCACAGATACCTTCAGGTATTGTAACAAAGATACAAGATTTTCCAATTGGGATTACCCTGACAGGCAGAGTGAGCAAACCAACATGATGATGACATCAAATGAAGATGGTGCATGCATACAAAACACTTTAGGAGTGAATCAACAGGATATCTCAAAACTTGCAGGAAAAACAACTGATGAATCCCAGTATGGAAGATACCCAAACAACATATTTGAAGGTTTTCAAACCGTTTCACCACATTTCCTGACTCCAACATCTCATTCTAATAGGTGTATACCTTTTTCTGATGAAATAATATCTCATGAGGCTGAAACGTCCAAAGGTACCAAAGGATCTCCAAACAAGGGTGAATCGAGGTTCTCTGATAGCTGTGCAGGAAGCTTGTCAATAGAGGATTACCCAATATCAGACTTTGAAATTCAAGGTTTTGCATTTCAGCAAGGTGGTGAGTTTGATTCAGCAGGGACACACTTGGAGGGAATAAATAGCAATATGAACAAGGAAATCAATAACCCAAAACACTCTTATGCTCCAGAAAAATTATCTCCTGAGCTACCCCTACTCAATCCCCCCACTGAACTTCAATATTCATCCTATTCAAGTATCCTGCCTGAAGTCATGAGCCCAAGAAGGCTTGACTGTAGTAGATTGTTTGAAAGGAAAAACTGCCTCAATGCATACAACTCTCTTTTAGAACAAGATGTGACAAGTTCTTTTCCCGCAAATCAAGGTCAACATACTGCAAGCCAAATCCCAGCACATACTACACTTGGCCTGCCTGTGACATCTCATCTCATAGCAACACCAAACTTTAAAGATCCAGGAGCCTCAAACTCAGGCAAGGAGCAGATCACCAACCCAGAAAATGAAATACCAGGTTTAGTCCAGGAAGACCTGCTGATAGACAACCCATCCAACATTTGGGGTGACCATATCAACAATGTTATGGGCTGGCAATTCTTACCAAATATCCACCACAGCTCTGGCACATCGAATACTCCTTCTTCCAAAGGGGATGATTATGAGCACTCTAGCCTGGACCTACATAGTTCAAACAATCAAGGAAGTACATCAGCTTGGTTCACACAAAGTTTTGAGCCTTCCTTACTTGATATGGAAGAAAGTGGCAAATTTTTTGATAAGTCATGGAAGAATGGGAATGGTAAGAGGTTGCCTTTTTGTTTGACTACCCAAAACATACCGGAAACATATCAAGAACATAGCATGCAGAAAAAATTGATGACTGAGATGGACTTTAACCTGATAGACAGTTTCATATCAAAACAAAGGCAAGGTTACCACAGTGGGGAAGGCTCAGTCACAGAACATGTAACTACTTCAATGCAAGATCCACCTCATTGCTGTAATCATCATGAAGATTATGACACAATAGAGGTGAATGGCATCTGTACAAGACACTCACTACCCACAGCTTCCAATCCAGCAACCCACCCCTCCTCAACCTCAAGGCTAGATAAGATTTACCCATTGGATTCTAAGAATAATTCAAAAGAGATGTTTGTCTCCAGTGGCAATGTGATAATGGGAGGGTGTATCCTGGAGGAAAATGATGGTAAGCTCACAAAAAAGAATTCTCGTAAAGAACCCAACACAGACATTTACCGAAAGCAGATAAGATCAGAATTTGATACCAAAGCTGAGGAACCTGTGGAACCCTTCATGATAAAACTGGACCACTTTTTGGAAGCCGAGATGAAACCTAGGGGATGGACATCGAGAAATGAGCAAATCTTGACTAGAAGATTCAAACTTTTGACACACGAGTTCATGTTAATGCTAGCAAAGGCCCAGTTGAATTATGTTTGCAACCGAGACGAGGTGGATTCAACTCTAGTGGAAGGTTACAATTGGTTGATAGATATATGGAGAACTATTCCAGTCGAAACAGTCAAATTTAAGGATTTTCCCCAAGTAATAGAATGCAACAAGGCTTTCTATCCTAATACTATTGAATATACTATGTCTCTTAGGCTTCTCAAAGATGATATATTTGATTTCAACCAACAACGATTTAGTGCGTATGCAGTGCTCAGTTGGATGAAGAAATCCAGACCAAAATGGTTTGAACGTTTTGTCAAAGGTGCTGGAAATAAATTCAACAGAATCCCAGAATACAAACTTTCACGGCCAATGGTTGATAAATTTCTTGATTGTATCCAAAAGAGACTTTCTTTCTTGGAAGAGAAAATACAATCCAAAAAATCAAAAAGAATTTCCAGGTAACTTTGCTTTCTCAGCCAAGTCAACAAAATAGGACTATGTATTCACATGTTGTAACGAACATAAAAATTGCATATTGTATGGTTTCAAGTTTGAGTATTCTGTTTTTTCTCAAAAATTCCAACAAGTTTTCCAATAATCCTCATTTTTATAGCTCAATTGTTTTCAAATTGTGACCACCTAAAAGGGGCATCAGATCTATAGATTTATGCACCTACTTTATAACAACAGCAAGCTGCCATAGCATGGGATTACACAAAAGACACTGACTATCAAACCCCTGATGTGAATTCAAAAGCACCGAGATCATCTCAGAAATATCCTCCATTTTCAGAGTTGCAATGGCATTGCATCATGTTCCCTCTTCTTTTGATACCTGTGGAATGTTTTATTGCAAAAAAACAAAGCCTCAGGAACAATGCCATGAGAGAGGTAATTGGTCTCATAAATCATGATGTGTCTGGCATATTTGATTAAAGAGTTCTTTGTAAATACATAAACTTTGAGTCAAAGTTGAATTTGAAAACCATAACCTTCAAATTACCGGTCAGTCTAGATGAAATACGAAACCCTTCATGACACAACTTGTTGAATTTATTACAACTGAGAAGAGACCGAGACAATGGACACCAAGAAATGAAAAGATCTTGACAAAAGATTCAAAATCACGACTCATAAATTCCTGTTAATGTTATCAAAGCCCAAGCTAACTTATGATTGGAACCAAGAAGACTTGAATGAAACACTAGTGAAAGGTTACCAATGGTTATTAGATATCTGGAGAACTATTCCTGTTGGAACAGTTGCATTCCATGAATATCATGAAATAATTGAGCATAAAAAGGCTTATGAAGTGGTTTTTAAATCTCTGCCATAATATATTTGGTGCTTATGCAGTGTCCAGTTGGATGAAGAAATTCTGACCAAATTGGTATGAGTATTTGATCAAAGTCTGTAAAATTGAATGGAAGGGAATTCGAGAATACAAAGCTGCTCGATCCCAAATTGAAACTTTTCTTCTTCATATCAAAGAGCTTCCTTGGAAAAGAAGATGCAATCCAAGATGTCTCAACAAGTTCTACAGGATGGCAAATAGCAGCAGAATTACGTCTACTTTGGTTGCTCACCCACATTCTAGGCCGTAAAATTGGGTATCTTGTAAAGGCTGTAAACGGTGGATATTGTGCAGTCAAAAGTGCTAAAAACAATCTCAAGAAGATTTTTTCTTACCCGAGTTATTATTGTGTTCACTTTTTTTGTTTCCAATTTCATTTGATCAAATGACCAAAAAAAAGTAACATAAAGATGAGAAAATGATTCATTTAGTATTATTTTGTCAAATGAGTTTTGAATAAAGAAACTTTAAATAAAAGCTAAATTTAAATCCCAAAATCTTCATATTAAACCAAAATGGTAAACGTAGATCCACATGAAATATACTATTCAAATCATTCAAACTTCGAATTGATTGTAATCCATCTTGTCTAAAATATTGAGAGATGTGCATAACCCAAACAAATCAGAGAAGAAATATGCAAGATTTTGAAGGAAGATTTGTGCGTACAAAGAAGATTGAATTGAATTCCCATCAATCAATGGATCTAAAGATCCCCAATTCCCATCCGAAGGTAAATAAAACGGTAAACTAGATTTAATTGGTTTGATTCCAACCAAAGACCTTCCACTGAGGATTGAATTCAATTCATCTAAAAGTGGATTAGAAAAAGAAACTGATGGGTCAGTTTTTGGTTGGGTTGGGTCCATCAATTGGTTTAGAGAATAAAATTGGTTGGGTGAAATTAAAAGAAAAGGAAAAAATAATTTAAATGGCCATATTAAATCTATTGAACCTATTGGATAAACTCTTATATGTGTTTTGGGGGTCAATTTGATTTGATTTAAAGATTTTATCGAACTTGTTATTGGAATCGAAATCTTTCTTATCGTACTACAAAATTTCAAAGAACAGTAATCAAATTCAATCATCATTTCTTTTGTTTGGTTTTTCAGGTAAGTTGGACTTTCTTTTGACAAAAATCACTCAACTGGCTTAGAGTTAAAAAATACCTCAACGATTTGTAAGTTGTAAAGCTTAGAATGCTAGTTGAAATTAAAAATCTAATTTTTGAATCCAATAACTGTAATTGATATTCAGACCATTGACTGTTAGAGTCTAACCTAAAAGAAAAAAAACGATTGTCCAATCTAATCAGCGATTCTATTCTTTTCAAAAACAAAGGGAAATTCTTGAATGAAAAAGAAAAAATCTTTACCAAATTGGAAATGCTCCATTATGTCTAATCTGTTGTGCGACATAAGTACTAAAGAGAAGGAAGCAATCAATAAGTTCAAAGACAATAAAATACAGCTAAAGCAGAACGTACCTGATCACAATCAAACTAACAAGTTTGAATCCAACTCGATTAGGTGATCGATTTGAATCTAAACCATCAACCTTCGATTCATAAATTACAATCTCATTCCTTAAGTCTTTGTTAAACTTTTCTTTCAATTTTGCTTCTTTTTGATTCGTTGCTAATTTATTTAATTCATCTTTTGTTCGATTTTGATTTGATTCTAAACTTTTCAACCATCTTGGTATTGGTGTAGTTGGTGTTGATATCCGATAGCTTTGATGAAGATGTCTCTTCCGATGTTGATGGAAATATAGACCTTGATGGTGATATTGTAATGGAGGGTGTTTCAAATCCAATCCAAATGTCGATGGTCCACAATAAGTTAGACAACCCCTCCCAAGTTTTATCGCCTTTGTTATATCATTTCCTATCATAAGCTGTTGTATCATTCTTTGACTTGTTCCCCTTTACGATGAATCCAATGTATTCAGGGAACGAACTCCTATTTATACACTCCCGACTTTGATTGTTGAGTTTTCTCTTCTTCTTGATGAACCGAACATGTTTCTTCTTCCATCAACCAAAGTTTGTCGCCTTCGAGTGCTTTCATTAGAATAATGCGATACAAAATGTAGTCTCAAAACTACATTGTAGGTCACGCACGCGCTAGAAATTTCTACAATTGAAACTACAGTTTTCAAAATCCCGAAATCGAGAATGTACAATACATTGGAGTCGAGTCCAAGGCTCTGACCCGGACCTAGGTCTACCTGAGCTGCCCCGAGCTTAATGGCCAGGGTCAGCGTCGGTCTGGGTACCGAGTGCTCATCTTTTTTTGGGGACTAAGGGTCCTGTTTTAGGTAAGAGGTGTTGTGTGTTTCTAACCCACTAGTCACATTCTTGGAATATTGGCCCCTCTTTGAGGTCAGGGTCTTTGGCTCTTGACCTTGGTTTCTTTGTCCAAGCTCAATTGCTCTGTTGTCTGTTTCATCACAAAAAGCTCAGAGGCATCTCACAGAATCTTACTCTTGTCTTGAATCTTTTGATCTAATACACATACATTAGTAATGGCTGATAATTGGAGGGTTGCAAAACACTCCTCATAGCTGACAAATTGGGCTCAGGGCTGAAAATTCTTATGATGAATCAAGCTGGAATAGTATTGGCTCATGTGGGTCTTTTAATTTTATTTTTGAAATGATTGTTAAAAATTAAACACACTAAGGTCCTGGGACGGGAACTAGTGGACTACCCTAACCCTGGGGGTGGATACAACTTATATAGAACTAATACACCCTTCTAACCCTTTGGGAGGGTTGGTGGGTAGCAAAAAAATATTTATTGTCAATAGATTTGGGCCGTTGCTACTTGCAGCCCACAAAAAGACAGGTAGGCGCTGCCAAAACAGTGCCTACATGGGTGTTTCCCACAAAAAAGCACCTACATTGAAATGACCACGTAGATGTCATTTGGTTACACCTACATAATGTAGGCGTCATTTTTGAGCGCCTACATCTCAAAACAAGGATGTAGGTGTTATATTTGAGCACCTACATTAAAATGCTGGCATGTAGGTGCTCAAAAAAGCGCCTACATCTAAAAAGACAAGAATGTAGGCATGAATTTTGAGCGCCTACATGTGTATTGAGGAGTGGGATGACACCTGCATATGTGTTTGTGGAAGTTTGGTCAAACTTCTTGACTATCTTGACTTATGTAGAGGACACTTGGGAATAAAAAGTGGTTTGACTCAAATGAGGGTATCAGAGGACATAATTAACAGTGTTTTGAGTCAAAATGGGGGTATGCGCTTGATTTTTAGCGCCTACATATGCCAAACTGCAAGTAGGCGTGTATTTGACCAGAAACATTAATGTAGGCGCAAATAATGCCTACATGCCCTAAAAAGCATGTAGGCATTTTTTTCATGCACCTACAAACCAGGGGCTTATTCTTCAGTGCCTAATTCTTGAAATGCAATGTAGGCACTCAAAAATTATGCCTACATACTTTCTTGGCAATGTAGGTGCTATTTTTGAGCGCTTACATTGAATTTACTACATAGGCGCTCAAACATAGCACCTACATTTAAAATCAGACATGTAGGCGCTCAAAAATTGTGCCGCAGCCTACATTCTCAAATTTCAATTCTAGGCGTCATTTGTGAGCGCCTACATTGCAAAGTCCCATGGATTTTTGATGTAGGCATTGGAAAATGATGTCTACATTCCAAATTTCCAATGTAGGTGTGATTTTCCAACTCCTACATCAAATTTTGTGGCAATGTAGGCACTTTTTTGTGGGAAACACCCATGTAGGCAGAATTTGGGCAGTGCCTACATGGATTTTTTGTGGGCTGCAAATAGCAATGGCCTAGATTTAAGAGAACTAGATTAGAATAGGATTGGATGATAGATTCTTCTTGATCACAACTTGGATTAACTAACCATTAGAATTGATTGCTCAGAGAACAAAAATACATTTACAACTTCACAACTGTATGTACAAAAAAAGGTTCTATCAATTCTTACTCATGTGCTACACTTCTTTACAGATTGTATCTTTGATGCATCTCTTCTGAATTTTTTCTTCTTCATTTCAGATTAGTAACCAAACCTTCTCACAACCTACTTCTCTTCCTTTTTGTCAAAAATCATTCCAACTCCCATTCAAGTTGATGCAACCTGGGTTGAAAACCATTTTTAAGATTACAAATTGTTTCTAAAGTGCTCCAAATTTTGATCATCAAAGTATATCTTGCAGATCTCCTGTTTCTGATTGATGCATGGCATCACATGAACTATTTATGATCTGTGATAGAGGTGTAATTGAGTTGTAAAGATTGATAAAATATAAGTGGTACACAAACATCTCAACCCAACCTAATAAAACCCATGGCAACCTGATTGATTTTTGGATTTTTTAGCGCTGAAAACTCAAAATAAATTGGGTTGCCATGGATTTTTTGGACGGGTTTATGAGGTTGGGTTCACTGTAAGCATTATACACTATCCCCAAGTGGAAATGGGAAAATGATTAAGATTGTAGTTTGTCATGAAAGATATATCACTGCACACCTGAGCCAAGGCACCCACACTACATATGTGCAGAAGGATGGGAAAATTAGGAGCTATTGTGTACATACAGAGCTGTTCAGCTTTTGGCTCATCTGAATGAGTAGATCATATGTAATACTTTCTGTAATTTTTTTCACTTTGACAGAAGCATTCCAAAAATTGACTGCATACACTGACTCATAGTTTTGCTGTAATACCATCAACTAAACCTCATGTAACACCCTTTCTGTTACTGTTGAATGGCTTGCCAAGTATTGATTGAGGCTATGGAGGTATCTGTAGTCAATTTTTGGGAGAATTTTGTCAAACTGAAAAAAGTCAAGGGCCCGTTTGGCTTGAACCCAAAAACAGTCTTTGGTCAAAAGTACCACCAAAGCCAAAAACTGTTTTTGATTTTCGTCAAAAACACAGGCATTTGGTAACTTCGTTTGATCAAAACACTGTAAACATCATTCAACTTCCCCAATTTGGCAGAGGAAAATGATTAATAGTACAGTTTTTCATAAAAGAATCTAATACTGCACACCTGGGCCATTTCACCCACACTACATATGTGCAGCAAGCTAAGTCAATAGTTGTCTATCATGTACATACAGGTCTGCTCAGTTTTTTGCCCATCAGAATAAATAAATCACATGTTATACCACATGTAACTTTTTCGACTTTGAAATTTTTTTCCCAAAAATTCACTACATATAATTCTGTAGCTGCTCAGGCAATATTGTTGAAGCTATGTCTTAGTAACAGAAAGTGTGTTACATGCAGTTGAGTTGATGAGATCACACCAAAACATTGAGTCAGTGTATGTAGTCAATCTTTTGGAAGCTTTTTTCAATCTGAAAGAAGTTACAGCATGTATTACATATGAATAACTTGTCCTGATGAGCAGATAACTGAGCAGAACTGTATGTACATGATAACCACATATTCACTGAGCCTGCTACACATATGTAGTGTGGGTGTTATGGCTCAGGTGTGGAGTGATAGACCATTTTATGACAAATCATACTCCCAATCATTTTTCCCTGCCCACTTGGGGAACCCGAATAATGTCTGCAGTGAAAACAAAGACCGTTTTTGATCAAAAAATCTTCAATTGTGAAAAACAGCCCTGAGGCTGTTTTTGAGGCCAAAAAGCGTTTTTGCCCTTATTTGCCCCTCCATATTGATCTTTCATTGACCTATTTGGTCAACTGTTTGGTAAATGAAAAAGCCAAATTTTGAGTTTTTCAATCCACCCCTTGAAAAAGGGGCAGATTGAAAAATTGTTTTTGTGTAACAAATTTTTGGAAAACCAGCCAAATGGGCCCTAAGTAAGTTATTCAGATGAGCAGGTGACGGAGCAGACCTATATGTCAACCTGAGCCCCGAGCCTAAAAACGCGGGTAATCGTCATCCCGACCCCGCCCCGAGGCTACGAATTCGCACCCAAACCCTACCCGAACCCTACCCGCTCATACCCTAAGAGGCTGACAGGCATCCCGGAACCCTACCCTACTACCCTCGGGGCCCCAAAAATTGCCGGGGCCCCGAAAAACCCTTGGGGAGCCCGCGGGGCCCCGAAAAAAATCCTTTTGATGACAAAGGTCCCGTCAACAGTCAAAGAGAAATTGGAACAGATAATAAAAATGACATTACGTAAAAATGAATCAAATTGAGCAATGCAAAAGATGACGATGTGAGAAGAGAAATGGGCCTCAATGTCAGTCCTGCTTCCTATGTGAGATATAAGTAGTAGAATGACTTTGATGGAAAAAGACACGTTCAACCAACTTGGATGAACGTATGATGTATCTTTTTCCTTGATTGAAGAGTCAAGACTCGTCACTCAATAACTTGGTTGTTTCCAACTTTTATCGCAATGCCTGGTGGTACTCCTCAGACAGCCGAGTCATACGCTAGAAAGCAAAAACACAGTATTGGGCATTTTACCCGCGGGGACCCGCGGGTAGGGTTATTATTCCAAGGTTGACCCCTAACCCTACCCGATAGGGCACCCTACGCATTAAGGGTCCAAAATCGCCCCCCGAACCCTAAACCGGACGGGGTCGGGGTCGGGGTCCCCGCGGGGCGCCGGGGTCGGGGCTCAGGTTGACCTATATGTACATGATACCTAACACTTTACTCAGCTTCCTGCGCATATGTAGTGTGAGTGTTATGGTGCAGGTGCACATTGATAGTTATTTCTATGACAAACTACAATAATAGTCATTTTCCCATTCCCACTTGGGGATAATGTATAATGTTGACAGTGGTTGGTATGTTTGTGTACCGCTATAGTTTTGAGGATTCTTAGATGTTGATAATCCATATAACACGTGGTTGTGTGAGCCAAAACCCATGCTACACACAGGTTTCCTTCATTTACATGTAAAGCCGTTCAAACATTGCTGGTTTCCGGTTGAAAATTTGATTTCAAGATCACAAACATTTTCTTTTCAAAATGTGCAACAAGCAATATTGGAATGGCTGTAAGCCAAATTTGATATTCAAAATTCATCAATTTTGACTTTGATCCTTTATAAAGTTTTCACAACACTCCAGATACTATTGGTCTGAATATTGTACATTATCAAACAGATGACTCTACATCAATTGAATCTTTACAAATCAGCCTGATCAGACAAGATTTGATGTATGTAATTGATGACAGACTACAGATGATTTTCACTCCCATGACCTGTTTACGCATGTTTTACTCTCTTTCTTCTTCTATGCTCTTCAATCTCAGCATTACAATCATGATCCTTCTTATAAATCACCTTATCAACGACTCAAACTATTTGAAACACTCAATTTCTACTAATCAAACCACTACATATGAATTAATCCCCATAATACCCTTGTTTACCACCTTTTGAATTTTCCTCTTTCCTATATAACTTCACTCAACACTAATCAATACTTATGATTAAAATTGTTGCTGATGAACATTATCTTTATCTTTGATATCTTAGCCTTTGCTTCAGATCAGTGTACAGAGGTGTACATATTATCATTGAGATCCAACAGAGTTGTTGGATGAGTGTATCATCATAAACCCAGTCTTTGGGAACAAATCCTCTGGAGATATCAAAAATTCTTACATGCTTCTGGACTTTTCTTAGTAATGCTATTCCAAAAAGAAAACAAGGAGATTTGAGATTGTGTTGTTTCAGAGCTACAGGTGTGTATAGGCAACAGGGGTGTACTCTTGGAAATCTGACCAAAAAAATCTGTATAGATTGAAAAGGTGCCCCATCAACCATATTTGATGTTTACAGGAGGAGTTCAGTACACATTCAGACTCTGGCTAGCTTACAGATACAAGACAATTTATGGCTTTCACAATATATACAAGGTTTGGGTCTAACCTTTGTAAATACTATAAGACTTGTAAGTTTGCTTGGAGGATTCTTCCAAGTTGTCAATTTACCAATCAAATATCTTTGGAGAAAATTGATTTGCAAGAGGGGGTTTCAAGTCAGAAAATTTTTGTGAAACTTTCTAAAAGACGGACAAGTTTTTTCAATTTTACAGTGTTTTTATTTCTGCAAATATACGGTCACCAGCATTTGACAAAGGTATCTTGATTTTTTTAAATTACAGTATATTTTGCAACATCGGACAACTTATTTTACAGTGTTTTTATTTCTGCAAATATACGGTCACCAGCATTTGACAAAGGTATCTTGATCTTTTTAAATTACAGTATATTTTGCAACATCGGACAACTTGTTAGACTGTAAAATACTGTAAATTTCTTGACTTGAAACCCCCTGATATCAAAGCTCTACAGCTCTACAAATATGTGTAGGGGAATTGGTAGTATAATCAGGTTCAGCTGGCAATCTTGCATCTGTCTACATAGATCAACAAGGTCTACTGTGAAACTTAGTGCTCATCTCAAAATCAAAAAGTATTCAAAGACTTATCAAATTGTGATGTCTTAGCACTGGATCTTGGTGACAGGGTCCTGTTGGAATTTTCCAAGGCTTTTGCTTCTGTTGGCATGGATAATCCAGGCTTGTAGTGATGTTTTTTGAATAAATGAATTATCATTGGATTTTTCTGTACCATGTTTGTGATGCCATTTTAAAGATCTAAGTTTTTTAGAGGGATTCAATAGTTTGATATATCCTGGAGCTGCAAATCTGTGATTCCACACTATATGTTCTGAATCTGATGTCCAGATAAATTTTCTTTGAAGCTTTGTTGAACTTACTTTGAAATTTTGTTGAAATCCTCTTGAAGTAGATGGTATTCTCTGGCCTACCAGTAAGCAGTGGCTTCCCAGATATCCTCTCGTCAGTCTCAGTAAAATACTGATATCACATCTATCTGGCAGCTTCCTCAAAAAACATCCCTAACATGTTTCACAGAAATCTTGTATGAAAATCAAAAATGGAGTCTTGGCTACTTGGTTTCATGTGAATCAGAGACACATGTCTGAGACCTAGTACATAGCCAGTTTGGACAGGTTATATCAGGGAGTGAATCTCACATGTCCCCTAATTGTCCAAAATTATCCAGATATCTTTGAATCTCCACTAAAAAAACACATTCTAACCCCGCTACTTTACAAACTTGTGTGGTGAGTTCATTCAAGTGCTAATGCCTCATATTGAAACCTGGACACACTTTGGTATATTCTTCATCCTATCATGCACCAAATTGGTATTAGTCCAGGGATTTTTTTCAACAAATGGGATAGGAAAAGGTATGGCTTCTGGAATTCTGCAATCATTGAAGGATGATATTTTCTTTAAACATTTTTTACTGACCTGGACTTTTGATTGAATGGAAACAGATCTCACAGGATCTTCAAACATAGGTGAATCAAGCTGCTTTGATAACTATGCAGGAGAATTGTCAACAGATGATTTTCCAATATCAGACTTTGAAATTCATGATAATTGTGGCTTGACTCATAATGTTGTAACTGAAGGCATTCAAGTTAATCAGGATGATGATGCAATGCCTCCAACAAAGAAGTCCCGTAAATCTAGAGCTGAACACACAGATATTTACAGAAATCAGCCAAGATTAAAAATGGATACAGCAGCCGAGTCGCAATTGAATCCATTCATGATACAACTTGATCAATTCTTGAAAAGCAAGAAGAGAGATAGGCAAAAGGCATCAGCTGATGGAAGTTATTTGGGAAGGAGAATCCAGTTTCTGACCCATGAGTTCCTGTTGATGTTAGTAAAGGCCCATTGGACTTATGATTCAAACCCACATGAAATTCATTCAACACTAGTAGAAGGATTTGGATGGTTATTAGATATATGGAGAACCGTTCCAGTTGAATCACTCAAACTTAGATATTTACCCAAAGTAATTGAGAATAAAGGAGCTTACTCTCCTGATACTATTGAATTTGCTATTTCTGTTATGCTTGGAAATCAGCAGTTATTCAACAACAGCCAATGTAGATTTATTTCTTATGCAGTCCTCAGTTGGATGAAGAAATTCAGATCAAATTGGTTTGAGTGTTTTATTGAAGCTTCTGGAAGACAATTTGAGAGAATTCCAGAATATAAAAAATCCCGCACCCATACCAATGTATTTCGTTGTCTGATCCACACAGCAATTTCTGCCTTAGATGAAAGCAATACTCAGGAGATACCAAACCCAAACAAGATACTAGAAGATCATCAAACTATTCTACCTCAATTTCATACCACAAACACTTATTATACTCAACATCTACCTTGCTCCCCTGATATATTGCCTCATGGGGACATGATGGAAAAAGGGTTCACAGGGTCTTCAAACACGGGTAAATCAAGCTGTGTTCATAAATATTCAGGAGCCTTGTCAATGGATGATTTCCCAATATCAGCCTTTGAAATACATGATTGCTTGCTGAAAACAGGGAGTGGATTTGATTGGGCAGGGCACACCCCAGGAAGTGTTGATTTTAGCAGCCAGGATGAGACATTGCAATGGCCTCTGAATTCTCAGTGAACCAGATAAATATCAAGAAACTCTAAAGAAGATCAATCCAATCCCAAAGATGGAATCTGAACACACAGATTGGTTGAAGAATATTGAAGATGATTGTGTCTCAATCCAAAATGACGCAACTGAAGCCATTAAAATAAAAGAAAAGGATGATTCAATGCCTACAAAAAACACTGTAAACATCATCCAGTTTCCCAAGTCGGAAGGCAAAAATGATTAAGAGTGTAGTTTTTAATGAAAGGATCCATCACTGCACCCCTGATTCATAACACATACACTACATATATGCAACAGGCTTAGTTAATAGTTGCCTATCATATACATACAGGTCTGCTCAGCTTTCTGCTCATCTGAATAAATAAATCACATGTGATACATCATGTAACTTTTTTGCCATTGACAAAAATGTCCCAAACATCCACTACATATATCATCATGGCTAGTCAGGCAACATTCTTGTAGCCATTTGTCAGTAACAGAAAGGGTTTTACATGAAGTTTAGTTGACTAAATTACACCAAACCTTTGAGTCAGTGTATGATTTGTAGAATGATTTTGTCAAGCTAAAGAAAATTTACAGCATGTATTACATATGATTCACTCATCCAGACAAGGACATAACTGAGAAACCCTGTATGTATAGTGGGTAGTGTCTAAAAGCGTGTAATGTCGGGCCGGCCAAAAAGCTGATTTATTACAAACTCCATTTTATGAAAAGAACTTTCTCTACTGTAAGCCTTGTTAAAAACAATATGTTCAATACAATTTTGGACTGATATTGATGTGAGGATTCCAAATCTGCCCTCGGCTTCAAAATTGGATCAGTTTTGTGGATTTTATAAACTCTTTTCTCAAAATACCCAATTTTACGCGTTTAGGGACTACCCACTATACACCTATTCACTCAGGCTGCTGCACATATGTAGTGTGGGTGTCATGGCTCAGGTGTGCAGTGATAAATCCTTTTATGACAAATTCTACACCTAATCATTTTCCCATTCCCACTTGAGGAAGTTGAATGATCAATGTTCACAGTGAAAGGAGTCCTGTAAATTTCAACTGACAGGTATCTACAGAAATGAGCAAAGATCAGCATTTGATATAGCAGCTGAGGAACCCATGATACTTTCCATGATAAAACTGAATCAATTCTTTGCAACAGCGATAAACCCTAGGAGACATACATTGACCCATGGAGAGTTTTTGTCCACGGAAATTGAACTTCTCACCCATGAGTTCCTGTTAGGGTTAGTAGAGGCCCATTGGGCTTATCATTCCAATCCACACAACATGAACTTGACTCTATTAGAAGGGTTCCAATGGTTATTAGATATTTGGTTAACTGTTCCAGTTCAGACAGGCAATCACAAATATTTACGCAAAGCCATTGAAGATACAAGACCTCATGCTCCCAATACAGTTGAATATGCTTTATCTATTATGCTTGTGAATCCTAATTTAATTCATTATAGCCAACATCACTTTAGTGCTTATGCGCTTCTCAGTTGAATAAATAAGTTCAGACCAAATTGTCCCAAGTTTTTCATCAAAGCATCTAGCAAAGAAGATAAGAAGATTCCACAATACAAAGACTCTCACACCTATATTAAGGAATTTCTTTCTTGCATTGACAAATCAATACCAGTATCAGATGCCTGGCTGGAATTGAACATAGCAAAATAGCTTCAGGAGGATGAAAATTTCTTGCTCAGATGTGACCCACCATGAAGAAAGTGGGTATTGTAGAGTTGCCAGTACCTCAAACAATCTCTAAAATATTTTTCAAGACTCTAGCTAATATTTTTTCCCAATGTCATCTATATTCCATAAAAGGTCTAGCAAGCCAGAGGATTATTTTTCCAGCCATCAAGATTTCTATTTTAGTTTTTGGTCCTGTGGGTTTGTGTTCAATCCAAGTAGTCAATTACAGTTCCAATTGTTATTCCCAGCTGTTGAGAATTGTTAATTCAAGAGTATTCAACTTCTATTGATGTTCATGACATATAACTTCTGGTTTAAACTAGCCAGAAGTGAATTGCATGTCCGTCTTTCAAGTTTTTATCTTCCTTAGTGCAAGCATTTCAGTATGTATAAGGCACATCCAATTGATCACAATATTAGTTCCATCCATTCAATATTATTGTAGTACCTTGATTGGAGTACAACCTTTGTAAATGATCTTGCCATGAGAACAATATCATTATTGATAATGTGTCTGTTGGTCAATTGAGCTTGTTTTACAAGTGGCTGATTGGTTCTTTTCCCACTTGATTGAACCTACAAGTTGTGCTTCTCATTTTCTATTGTTGGTTTCAGAAGATGAAATCTACATGCATAGAAGAAATTATAAAATTACATAATAATTCCAAATTTTATGGCCCATAGTTCACACCGTGCCCGTGAAGGGTACCCCAACGTCAGGGCCTTCAAAAGTACAAAGGCAAGCCTTTGTACTTGCTGGAGCCCTTGATGTCAGGGGCCCTCTCCACAGGCACTGTCTTAGGATCAAATTTAAAATATATCATCTTTTTTAACATAATATGCAGGTCATTCAATAGAAGAATTCCCTTTTCAAAGATTTGTAATTTTTCCATAACCACTCTCTAGATTCATTCTTCCTGCAAATTTTGTGCTTCAAGAGTCCTGTCACCCATATGTCATCTGATTCTAACTGCTTGATTGTGGAGCTAAAGAGCTGAAAAAAGCATATTTATAAAAGGATAAAAAATGTGTATTGGAGGCAAGCTGCCATTTGAATACAGTGATGTGTCAGACATGACAAGGACAAACATGGTGCAACATTGAAATCTGATGATGTGCAGAAATCAGGCAAGTAGTCAGTCTCTACTCCTTGGTGTTTTTTTCATTTGACTGATATATGCATGTGTTTGCTTTATCCTTCAAGGTCAAACCAAAGCCGCTAAGCAGCTCAAGAAACCTGTTGTTAAAGCCAAACTTAAACCAAGTAGGACTTGCTGATATACCCTTTGTTTTTTACATGAGACTGACAGATGGATGTGTCTGTAACAGCTAAACCCAAGGCAGCTAAACAAGTCAAGGCTAAAACGTTGTAGAACTTAAAGCTCAACAAGAGCTTTACAGAGCTTAAAGAGGGATAATCTACTAATATAACTAACTAGTAGAAGTTGCCTAAGACTGCCTCTTTGAAAGAATCAACACGGGGTTTTGCTGAATTCTTTGGGATAAGGCACCAGAGAAATTTGTCTCAATACTTGATTCAAGTATTATTCCCGTGATTTTTAGAAATAAAGAAATCTCAACACTATTGTAGTGTTATTCCAATCTGAGCACAACAAAACAAAACTTTAATTACTAGCAAAAAGCAACAATCAGTTTGATTGTTATTCCAATGAAGACTTATAGTCTTATCACATGTAAAGAAATCTCACCTTTGATGTAAAGGGGCAATTTAGTGAACTTAGTACTGCTAAAGTAATTTAATGATGATTAAAAACACTCTAAAAAAAGTATAAGATGAGTAAAAAGGGGAACAAAAGCCCGTAAAATCCTTAACAATAGTATATATCCCTCTAACAACCTTCAAAAATGGTCAACAACCTCCAAAAACCCTCAAAAACCGTCAAAATCAACAGAAAATCCTCCAATGTAACCATATGATGTCATTATTATTATTGTTTGTAATGATTCAAGGCGTGAATTTGATCAATTGATGTTAATAAATGATGAAAAGATCTTCTTATGATGAATACAGGTGATTTTTTTCCTAATATTCATAGCTGAAATCCATTTTTGGAATTACAAATTTTTTGTAAAGTTGTTCAATTTTTGATTACTATAGCTCATTTGATAGCCCTCGTGATTCTGATCATTTATCACCCCCATATCACCTATTTCTGATGTGTGATGAATAAGTTATTGAGTTGTAAAGATTAAGAAAATAAAGTTTTGTCATGTAAATGTCACATGTAACCTCCAAATTCGAAATTCACTCCAGTTTCTTTGTTGCCTTATAACTTTTTCACTACTCCTCAGTTACTAATGATTTGAAGATTGTAAATTATGAAACCATTGATTCTGCGTCGAATGAACTATCACACACCCAATTCTGACAAGCTTTACCATATGTAATTAACTAAAAACCTCCATTTTTGACAAATTTTGACTATTTTCACGTCTAATAATGATTTTTCTTCTATCAAAAGATCATTCCACAGCACTCCAATCAATCACACAGCACTAAAATCAATATGAAAAACTCTTGGCGCAATCAATCCATCAATGACATCACTACACAGGAATTAATACCATAGTACCCTTTTTCGAAATTTCCCTTTTCTTGAATAATTTCACACCTCCCTTATCAATCCTCATGATTAAAGTTGCTGATGACTAATTTTGTCCTTCCCTTTCACAATAAAACCTTCCTGAACCAATAACTCTTATAATAATAACCTAAAAACCACTTTCCAGCCTTTCATACCCATATTTTCGAATTTTCCTTCAACTTTCTTAATATTCTTCTTCTTCTTTCATTCTTTTCATAACAGTTTCCATTCCTTAAGATCCAAACTAAATGTTCTTCTTCCTCAAATCCCTTCTTACTAATTCCTTTAATTTGATTTTCACTCTTATACTATTTTTATTGATCTTTTTGAATTTTTCTTCACTCTTAAATGGTCTTATCAATTGCTTATGTAAATATATGATTTGAAAGATAATGAAATGAGGATTATGAATCAACTATGATACCCTTGATGACTAATAACTTCAATAATAATTTTGCCTTTGACCAAAAATACGAATTTTCACACAATTTTTAAATTTTTTGCTTAAGTAGAGATCTTGCTCACCACAACGTTTGTTAAATCCAAAGCCAAACTCAAACCATGTATGTGCTGCAAAACCCTTATCTTTTTCTAAATGACTGACCCCATCCATCCATCCTTGCAGCTCAACCCAAAGCTCTTAAACAGACCAGATCCAAACTGGATGTTATAGTCAAAGCAAACACCAAGGCCAAAACAGATGCATCATTCCAAGATGATGGATCTGAACTTCCAGAGGAAGTATCTCAAAGCAAGGACATCAATTAAGAACACACTGAAGATCAAGAATGCAAAACCAAGAGTATTCTCAATCAACAGCAAGATGAAGATCAAGCGGGTCTATCTGAAAGCAAGTAAGCACTGTTCAACTCATCTGACCAAAAGGATAGTGGTCTAAAACCCCTCAAGATCAGATTTAAAGTGAGCAGTTTCAGTAATGGTCCACCTCCCACCAAGGGTGGTGTAACTTTTCCGGCTTCCATTGTGCCAGCGGTGGCAAAGACCCCAAGTAAGTCTTGTATTTTCTTCATATGTTCTCTAGATGAGTGACTGAATGATGTGTCTACTCCCCCCACCTGGAAGCTAAAAAACTCAAAGCTGGTAAACTGGATCCTGTTGAAGATGTAGACCTCAAACCCATTGTCAAACAACAACATGTGTGGCTAAGTGTTAATATTAGTGCCGCTCTCTCCTTTTTTAAAATCTCTTTCTATCTATCCTCTCTACCCCTTAATATACTTATGTGTCTTTGCTCATCATGTCACATCTGAGATGCTCCTTCCTCCCTGCATCATTTTTGTTATCTGCTTAATTTGTAAACTTTTCTTTATCTTCACCCACACTTTTTGTACTCTTATCAGTTTGCCTTATCATTTTTCCCTTCTTAATGGTCTTTTACTTGCCCATATTTGAATATATAATTCCCTTGTTGGTTTCAATAAGAGACATGTGAGAGAAGTCTGAAAATAGAGGGATGATAGATCAGAGATTTCCTAGCACAAGCATGAAATATCTCAGGGACAGGGAAAAACTTGACATGTATGAAAACAGAAAAAATTTCAGATGTAAAATCTTCTTTCTCATTTCACCCAGTGTATGTGCCAAGGAAAGGTTATCCTTGTAGAAGGATAACTTTCCCAAAACAGCCCGGCGTGATATCCTTTTGTCTTGGAAAACCACAGTACCAATGTACCCATCTCTCATAGAATAACAACAGAACACCACAATTGAAATCACTCATGAAAAGTCAAATACTTGCATGTGACCCCACCCTGAAGATAGATATAATCATAAACAAAAAGAACAAGGAAATTCGAAAACCACAAGATAAAAGGAAATTCCCCAATCAAAACTCTTGTTTAGCACTCCAAATCCTCCTCTTAGTTCTACCAAACACATTCCTTTCTTGTCCATACCCAAATACCTCACTATCTTTCATCCTTTCCTTAACCATTCTATCAATCCTATCTTGACATTTTTTCAATTTCTTTTCAAACCTTCCTTTTTGTCCTTCTTCTTCTACTTCTTTGACTTTCTTTTGTATTGAATTTAATTGACTTAATTCCCATCTAATTTGTCTTGCTTCTTTTACTCTCAAGATCATTGTATTTAATCTTTCATTTAATTTAATTGTATGTCTTAAAGTTTTTCCTAAGAATGAGATTCTTTCTTTTGAAACTTTTAAATTTGTCGAAGTTAAATCCAAAGCCTTTGATTGATAAATTCTTTCAATTTCAAATCTGGGTTTAAACACTTCGATCTCCAATCCTCTATATCCTTCTTGAATTTGATCTTCAGTTTGATTTTTTGGTATTATATTCTCAAGTAAACCATCCCATTGATCTCCTTGTGAACTAATTTCTGATAAATGTTTTGAATGAAGATGATACCATTCTATTTCTTTTACAATACTTTCTAATAATCTTCGACTAAGAGCTTGGACTGTTTGGAGTTGGGTATTTCTCCTTTTTCGACATAGATGTCGGATTAAGATTTGATAAGTATCGGGTTGTAATCGTAGAGGGGGTTTAGGTGGTTTCGTTTTGGTATTGGTTGGTATAGTTGACAGATGTGTTACATATGCTTCAGTTCTTTCAATAGCTTGAGTTAAATAATGTAAAGCGAGATGAATTCGATCCGATTGAACACATGCAGTAATAAGGTCATGATAAGTTCTAGTTGTAATCGGTAACTCGGTCACATACTCTATCTTTTCAACTGGCTTTTCCTGAATTACTTCCTCCCCTGTAGTAGGAATGGGTATAGAGTGAGGAACCGAAGAGAAAAAGTTCAAGTCGTTATTCTTTTTCTCAAGTCGGGCTTTCATTTCTTTTGATGGTTCAACAGCAGCTTGATAAAATGTAATCATCTTTCCTAATTCACCTTGTGACCTCCACATCCGAATTACTGCACTAGTAATCGATCCATCTAACCAATGTGAGCCTGAATCCGGGTATCGAAGTTCAATTCCAAGTTGAGTCCTTAACCAATCTTCTAATTTATCAACTTGAGAAGCACAAGCTAAGATTTCAGTTGACCATCGAATAATCAAGGATTCAGCTTTCGTGCCGAGTGTTGTAGGTTCAGATAAAAGCTGGGTTGCGATTTGGATAGCTCGATCAATCATTCTTTCAATCTCTTTTGGTGATCCACTATCAGCTTGCGGAAGACTAGTAGATGTTGATGGACTTGTTCCATATGGTTTTGAAGGACGTTCGTCTGGCCAACTAAGCCCAATCATATTTTGACGAATGCAATACAATAGTAAAACCTGATCAGTAGCCGTAGGAGCCGGTAAACCATTATCATTCAATATATCCCAAACCAATGAACCACCACGATAAAATCCAAGTGAAGCATAATGTTCAAGTATAGCCGTACGACAAATCGAAAGTTTAAAAGTGGAAGGTAAACTTCCTTCTAATGAATTTGATTTACGTTCAGCAAGTCGATCTAATAAAAAAATAATCCTAAGATGAATTTGTTCGATTTTTTTAGGTTGATTCAATTCTCCTCCTCTTTTCCAACGTATCTGTTCTGGATCACATGGTAAATGATGGAACAGATGAGGAAAAATTTCAGGTGCTAGATGAGAGAATAAACCAAGAGCATGAACTCGGTTTAATTCACTCCATAGTTGATCGGCAGGAGTAATCGGATCGGAAAGAAGTTCGGATATGTATCGGAGGTAATCCCGCGTAGAGGTTGAAAGTAATGGGGAAAGAGCCGATGGCAAGAGGAAGGCTAATTCTCTAGGTGGTGTGGAACGTTTAGCTGGAGATGTTGAAGGTGAGGGTGATAAGAGGTTTCGAAGCTGTGACGAGATAGATTCGACTGGAACTGGATCTGGAAGTGAACTCGAGGAAGCAGATTCTATGTCGAGTTCCGATTCGTTTACCGATCGATCATATTCGATCGAAAGTATTGATGGATCGGTTATCAAGTTTGAAGCACTTCGAAGAAAAGTCTTAATTGACTGAGTAGTAGTAGGACATGTTGAGGGTCCAGGAATCGGGATAGACCGGTTTGATGGAACCTAAAAGTAAGAAGTATCAAGAGATCAGTTTGATTGCCCATGAGCATTAGCATTAAGAGAAGACAGTTTACCTTTGATTTAAGAAATCGATATCTAATCAAACTTGATCTCATCGATGGAAAAGTCGGTCTTAATGAACTTTCTCAAGTTGTGTTCGTCAAAATTTCAAAGTCAAAACCTCAAAATCATAAACTGCACAAAACTTGAAACAAACCACCAATTTCAAATACACTTTCTCATTCTCATCTTCATGAAAACACTTTTTAAACTTTCATGCAACTGGCTCTTAGCTTAACAAAGCCCTCTCTGCGCGGCCGCATCCGTGAAGCATATTCAACTCAAGTATGCTGGGAGGTTAGCCAGAGTTTCATGTTGCGTATTCAAAAATAAACCTTGGTATTTATCATGTGTTTGGGTTACAACTCTTGAAAGTCTAGTGGAACTTTTCTTCTATGAACTCAAGGCCTGAGGATCATTGACGCCGCTAAATGTTATATCAACCCAGTCTTCATAATAGTGACAGTAATTCAAAGAATATGTCTTGATTTTTTAAAATCCACAAACATAGCAGAGTTCTAGATGACATGGTTGTAAGGCCAGATAGAAGCAAAGATATGAAAGCAGACCCAGTGATCAACTTCAATGTGTAATTCAGCAGAACAAGGGATAAATTTGTTCTGACCACTGTGGCAATGATTTTCTCAAAAAAAAGTGATCCGTCTTTCTTGGATTGGCTGCAACTTGACACAAGTCCCAAATCCTCACCAGGCTTTTTTGTCCTTTGCATGCTTGGTGCCATGGAGAAGGGCTTGTAGCTTATCAGCTGATTGATGTACAAGCAGGGATCCAAATGGACCTGATCCTCTATAGTCTCACAGCTTATGTGGTCAGTACAATGCACAACTTCTGAGGAGACAAAAAGCTTCAGGACAAGGAAACAAACAATTTTTGTCTTTGACCAAAGTTCAGTGATCAAAAACCCAGTCCTCTTGCAGGAGAAAAAGGAATGTGTTTTTTGGAATTTTGGTTTGCAAATACCCTTGTTCCCTGCAACCAAATCTCAACTTTCAAAGGCTTCTTTTCTATCTTCAGAGAGCTCCAAGCAAGATACAAGGGATCTCAATAGACATACTTAAAGGGGATGAAGACAGGTAGCTCCAGTTCAGATGGGCACCTAGCTTAACAAAGTCCATCCTCATTTTGCAGGCGCTTTGCAGAGTGGCTTAAGAGCCAATGGAGGAGGAATAGGCAAGGGGGTTGATTGAGAGGAAGTGGGAAGTTTCAGGTTTCAAAAAACTTTTGAGCCAAACTTTAAATTCCCTGCTGGCTGACCAAAACCGGCAGATAAGTTGTAAGTACCTCTCCAGACACCCAAGCTCACAGGGAAAAAGTTTCTAACAAGAGGTACTTGGTTAAGTTGGGATTGGCTGTATTGCATTGCATTGTGATTTTGTTGCAGGGGGCCACAGTTGCAATGGGGTATGCTTTTCCCCATAGGAAAGGCACACATTATTTCCAAAAGAAATTGTTGCTGAGCCATTTTGCTTTGTTATGTTTTGTTGTGATTGACTGCAGTATGTTGGGAAGGCCCTTGAGACTCATTGGGGCTGCAATTCAACACATCATTTGAATCTTGTTACCGGCAAGGCAATAAAAAGTGCTTGTTTTGTAGTGCTGTTGCATTGCACTTGCACATTGGATGTGTACTACTGTCAGTTGGAAGATTGAGAATACTTCTGGGATTTTACATTCCATTGGTAACTTGTTACATTTCATAAACATGAGTCTGGCAATGGTGCAAAAAGATTTGTTCAAGATTTCTTTTTCTCCAAGGTTGGTAGATGATTCCCATAATATTTGATAGTGGGACAAGGTCTATGTTCTCCAAGCAATGGCCTATTACCATAACTCTGTGACTGTTTCCTGTGCTATGATATCAATGGGCCATGGTAACTGACAATATTATTATTGGGGTTAATTTCAAGTTGCAAAAATGGTAGTGTCACTGTGGGTGTGATTGCTCAGGTGTGCATTGATGGATCCTTTTATGACAAACCATACTCCTAATCCTTTCCCCTCCCCACTTGGGGAAGTTGAATGATGTTTACAATGATTCCCTCACCTGGTAATTGGATATCTAATTAGCATTTCAGCCACAAAAGAACTGTGCAATATTGATTCTGAAGAACTTTTGAAACAATACACCATCTTGGACAAAAGTGTTCAGAGGGAGTAGAATATTTCCAACTTGTTCAAAACTTGTCTCATGCAAGTATACTGTCACATTTCATGCTTCAAGGGGCCCAGAGTTTACATGACATGTCTGGAGGTCAGATATCATAATGGAGTTTCATTTAACCAGATTCCAGCTTTTATATCCATTGGTTTGGGTTGAAAGGTAGTTTTTGTTGCTAGTTTATCCAGTTAATCCATTTCTTAGCATCTCAAATTGATATTCAAAAACAATGATCAATTCAGTCCTCAAATTTTTTGAAATTGCATACACAGATGTTTTCAAGAATAGGAACTTGATAATGGTTTATGTACTACTCTTGACCAGGGAATTTGAATTTTCCCATGCTCACTTTGTTGAAAATGTTCTGGACAGAGGTTTAATCCAAAACAATAGAAATATGGATGACATTCAACTTTCTCTACCTAGGACATCTCAATTCATTCCACAAGAAAGATTTGACACAACACCAGGAAATCCAAACTATAACACAGTTCTTCATAGCTTTTCATCAACACATAATTTTGTAAACCATCTTCCCAATACACAGCTAGAATTTCCTATGTATTCAAGCAAAGAACAAAGTGAGTTTTTGACACTATCTAATGATGTATGCTTTGAAATATTGAACTCCCTTGTGTGACAGCAATGAACAATAACTATATTGAAGAATTACCTCAGTATCTGGACTATCGTGGATTTGAAGGCAGTTTCAACAATGATATTTGGATGACACAGGAAGTACCAGAGATCAGCCCCAGTCCCTGGTGGCTACATGATAATCTAAATGACTGGGTTGCATTTTCAGAGTACATATCTTTACAGAAGGACCCATCATACAAAATTTTTGACAGCAAAAACAGATCACATTCTATGATCCCAGACACATCCAATGAACTCCCCATGTCAAACATTGGAAGCTTTAACTCACAGCAATTTCCAGGTTATGCAATACATCCACAGGTTGACCACATGAGTACCATGGTACAGGCTTACCCACAACAGCTATTTGAAAGCAGCACATCATTGGAAAGGAATCAAGAAGATTTGAGTATGTGGGGAAGGCGATATATGGATTCAAAGATCAAATTTGAGGAAAACAAAGGTTTAGATTTTGGACATACACCATCAATACTCATGCATGAAAATGTATTGAACAGTGGACTGGATGAAGGACAGAGGAATGATTGGGATTATTATTCCCCACCAATCAACTTCAATGAGGTTGAAAAGTGGAATTTCCATCACTCAGCGGATATTCCATTTTCACTTGAACATCCTCCAACTGAGCCCATACACCAAGACCATTTATCAGGTTTTGACCAAAATTTCCTGAATATTGTTGGCAATGATCTGGGATACTCACAGGTGAAGACATATGATACAGATACATTCTTAAACAATCCGCTTCATATTCAATGTCAAACACATTCAACTTTCCCTCCATGGGTGACAAGCCAAAGCCATATGGAATCACAGTCTATCCTGGAGAGTATTCAGACACAGGAAGGGGGGAGGAATGTGTTGGAAAACAATATGAACAGTGGGACTTCAGAATTACTTTCAAATCCACATCAAAGTGGTCAGTCCCTGGAAACAGCAGTCCCACCAGTTTTCAAGGAAGTCCAGGGGGTTTTGAAACTTTCATCTCTGCAGACCTTTCCTGAACATGCTGCCTCTGATCAAACTAGAACTAATCCTGCAGCTCTGTTTCAAAATTGGCACAATATGGAACTGGAGAATAATCCTAACTTAATACTTGGTAGCAGACTAAATCAAGAAGATGCAAAAGATAAGGGTGGTCATAGGGCAATTTATTTCAAGGAGGGATTACCCTTTCTTTGCGCAGATCCCCAAGGAGTTCCAAGAAAACGTTTGGCAGATTTAAAAATGATTCCAGCAATTGCCCCCTTCATGGAAAAACTGAAATTGTTTTTTGATGGAAGCTTCAAAGAGAAGACTGATAAGATGTCATCCAAAATCCAGTCATCTGTCAAAGCTAGACTTGAGTTAATCACATACCAGTTCTTTTTACTACAAGCAAAGGCTAAATATACCTATGAAAAACACTTTGGTCAGGATGAACTGGAAGACACTCTTGAGAGGGGATATCAATGGATCACAAACCTGTGGGACAGTCTCCCACTTGATTATATGATGTTCAATAATGTCAAATCAGATCATGACAATGTTCAGCATGATGACTCAATTGAATCCTTCTATCAAACTGTAGTTTATAGGCTGCAGAGGAGTGATTTTTTGTGTCGTACTCAGAAGTACTTTTGTACTCGTCTACTTCTTCAATGGATTTTTGAACATAATCAGGTATGGCTTGAAAAGTTGCTCAAATACAATGATCCAATATGGTGGTCTAAACCTGCACCATGTATGCCTCATCCAAAATGTAAAGTACTATTCAATCAGATTTCAAGATCAGAACCACTATCTAATGCAGAAGACAACATTTTGTTCAAATATTGAACTTATTGATGAAGTGTGTACATAGTTTCAAAAATTTCATTTAGCTAATCACAATTTAGATATTACTTGCAGTTATGCTATGACTAGGATAGTGAGGTAATGGAAAGTCTGCAGCCTGCTACATCCTCAGAGTCACACACTCAAAATGGCTGTTTGGTCAAGTATTTCTCCTCCACATTTGAAGATCTGAGCATCTACAAGATGCACATTCTGATGAGGATTTGCTTGAGAAAATTTGCCCTAGCAATCCCAATATTCTTGAGGATTTTTTGGATTGAATTGTTATTTATGACTCTTTAACTTTTGAGATGAAGAGTTGGTCAAGCAAGTGATCAATAGCTACAGTCCGAGTCTTTCTGGAACACAAATGGATACAAGCACTTGAGGTGAGAAATAAATATATTTTCCTGAAAGATGTTAGCTTGACCTAAGAACTCAAAGGTCTACGGAGGAAGGCCAAGATAATTAATTTGTGCAACATAATGATGCAGAGTATATAGGAGCAAAGTAGGTTGATGGTAGTTTGTTTTTGCCAATATTGCAGCCAGGGTAGATACTGATCCTCCAAGGCTTCAACAGGACAATGAGGTGGCATTGTTCACAAGGGTTTCATGCTGGATATTGTTGTGAAAGCTGTTATTCTTGTTTGTTGTGGGCCTCGCCGCCTCAATCCATCCTGTGACTATGGTGTGGTCAAATTGGGATCTGGTCAAATTTGTCTTCTGGCGATGTGGTGGGTGCTTTACTATGAAGTCCTCAATGCTTTTCCCTTGGAAAGTTACCCTTGGAAAGCAAACATCAGGATTCAGGATCCTCTTCCCATCCAGCTCGCATCTTTTGATGCCTCATGCGCAAGGACAGTCGCCGACACGAGTCGTGAAACCATGAATCTCGATTGGTTTGACTGAAAAGGTTGCACTGGGTAGGAGAACCTGTGAGTTGGTTCAAAGCGAGGTCAGATGTCATAGAAACCTAGTCGAGGAACGAGGAGGGTCAAAGAAAAGAAACCTGAAAGGTAGAACCCCACTCAAGTTGAGAAGAACAAAGTTGTTTGACTTCACAGTGGAGCTTCAGAATTTAATTTGACTTGATTGGGTTCAAACTGTGTTGCAAAACCATTGTCAGTTCAAATCGAAGAATGGTCAACCGAAACACTTCATCACCACCACCTTGCCTCAACAACTTCAATAACTTTACCTTCAACAATCACAACAACAATAACAACAACAACAACAACAACAACAACAACAACCGACAATCAATTTCAGGACATCGCTCTCATCATAGGCTCAGCATTAACAGAACTACCTCATTCAAATCGGATCAAAACTTTATTCGTAGACTCTTTGACCGCTTACAATATGCTATCGAACCTCACCTCAACTTTTATCGCGCTCATCTGTTGGCATTCATCTTCTTGCCATTGCTCTTCGGTATCATCATCCTCTTGGCCAACAGACTTAATCCACCTGACTCTTCAACACTGCAACCGGCTCGATTTATCGATTGTGTTTTCATGTCTTATAGCGCCATGACGTTAGTCTTTCCACTGAAAGCTCTTCTTTAGTATACAGCCAAATCCACTGACTAAACTTTAATCATCCTCTACGGATTCATGTAGAATGACTGGGCTCAATACCATCCCTTTAGCCTCGATAAATCGATTTCAACAAGTCATTCTTTATATCCTCATGACCATCGGCTCTACTACCTCCGTCTCAATCATGATGATCTTCATTCGCTTACGATACTTTAAACTTAGATTTCGACATATCCTCTCTACTCGACAACCCTCGAGACCATTCATCAGTTCTCCTGTCGATGCTCACCCACTCGGCAACATCTGCCCGCCTCGACCCAAAGAAGCTGTCTCTCCACGGACCCTCAATACCGATATCCACGGCACTCCTCAAGAATTCTTTGAATCAAAGCATATTGAACCTGAACAATCGCCATCAAACCTCAATGTTCTTCTTCCTAAACCGGTTGCTCCTGTGATCAGTGATCTTGAACCTAACACGACATCCATCGCTCGAATCCCGCTTCGTAGGAATAGTGATACTGTACTACGGCAGGTTTCGTTTTCACCTGCTCGTGGTCGGCTACATTCCACACCCAAGAAATTATCAGCATTTCCGCGTTCGGTTACATTAGGTGGTGAGTTGCTTACTGAATCAATTTTTTATTTCTCGTTCCTTTGAATAGTTGCTCTCATCACCTGTGTTCATTCAAATCGAACATTATATTTTAGACGAGCCCAAATCGGTCTTGCGTAACCCCCAATGGAGATTCCCAGCTGTAGCACAATCCCCAATACTGGAAGCAACTGCGATGCCAGTGCAGGTTGAGTTTCTTATCGATGAAGAGCAACATCTTCATCAACAAGAGGGCGCGGTCCGCGCTGGGTCATTAGCAAATGACGGCCCACGATACCGTCGACCTCGTCCGCGACTCGGATCGAGTTGAGTCATACCTTCCTCGCGTAATATCTGGGGAAACAAAGTTTCGAGAAAGAAATTGAACGAGACTCCCTTCACAATCGTTACACAAAAACAGTCTCGACTGGTGCACATCATGGACGAACACCATCATATGCCAGTAACGCTTTTTCTGGAAATGTGCCTACCACACCTATCAGAAGAAAACCAAGTTTAGCATCACAACAAGATTTTGGTGGATTTCCAAATCCATTTCAAATTTTGATTTCTAGATTATTTTCATGGATTCGTAAATGTTTACGTCAGAAATCATCGGAAAATAACTCAAACAAATTACAATTTGTCAGAACTACTAGTTTAGCTATCAATCATCCCGGTGTACAAGATGAAAAGAATCATTGGTGGTTGAGTGATGTATTTGATTCTATAAAGAAAGTCAAAGTGGTCTCTTATATCAATTTCAACGTTTGTATATTTCTCTCATTTCTAACCATTTCCATTTCGTCGCTCAAGTTCTCCTTTCTGTTGTTGAAACCATCTTTAGGCAATTGTGGGTCGAAATTCGAATTTTTTGACTCTTACGTCAGCACAAGAAGAAGAATTAGGAGGTGTGGAATATAGAGCATTATCAATCTTACTCAAAATCTTGATTGGTTATTGGATTTTGGTTCAATTTGGTGCTATTATTATTATCTTACCTTGGCTTGAAACCAATGATCGTTATAAACCAATCTTTGAAGCGCCTGATGGGACTTCCATTGCTTGGTACGCGATCTGGATCACGTGTTCTAGTTTTACCAATGGGGGAATGAGGTATGTTCTCGGATTGCACATTTTAGTTCAATGGGACAATAGGTCTGATGATATGATGCTATTCAAAAGTCTGATTGATGCAGGTTTTACAGTTTTTCAAGATGCATACCTTTTAATCTTCGTCTGTTCATTCTTAATCCTAGCTGGGAACACAGCTTTTCCAATCTTTCTGAGATTTAGTATCTGGTTCTTATCTAAGATTGCTCCTAGTCGTCCAAGTAATTCCGCAGGTAGCTGTACAAAAGAAGTTTTAGGGTTCTTATTAGATCATCCAAGAAGATGCTTTGTTTATTTGTTTCCGGCTCGTCAGAATTGGTATCTGTTAGGTTCAATTGTTGTACTTAATATCATTAGTTGGGTAGCTTTCTTAGTGCTCAATATCGGAAACCCTGAAATTGAGAAAATCCCACCCGGAACCGTTAGTCAATCGCTTTTCTCCATTTCTTTAGACTGGATTGATTTGATTTTTGATTTTTCTTCTTCTGCTTTAGAGGCTTCTCGCTGGCTTATTACAATCTCTATCAGTTCGCGCGGCTGGGTTCTCAGTGGTATCGATCGCAGCCCTAGCCCCAGCTGTACAAGTTCTATACATCATCATGGTAAGTTACATCTTGTTTTTTTCATACAACCGCAATGAATTCAAATGTTCATCTTTCTCACTTCTTACAGATGTATATCGCGGTCTACCCGATCGCAATGTCAATCAGATCTACCAATGTATATGAAGAAAGATCTTTAGGAATTTTTGAACAACCTGGGGGTGGTGCTGTTGGAGAAAGAAGGGGTTCAAATGAAACTATTCAATCTCAACATCGTAATTGGTGGGAAGGATCCAGAAGTTATTTATCTTTTCATGCTCGTCAACAATTAGCTTTTGATATTTGGTTTGTTTTCTTTTTTCTCCTGTTTTTCTTTTCCTATTCTGATTTTGATTTATTTCTTCGGATAAAATTTTTAGGTGGTTGTTTTTAGCTCTTTGGATTATATGTATTGTTGAACGTCATCAGATTATTGGTGATCGAAATCCTTGGTTTAACGTTTTTAGTATCTTATTCGAGCTCGTTAGCGCGTTCGTCCACTTTATACTTTTTCTCTCTTTCAATCACAGTCCCTTCCTTGATCCCTAGTTTTGATCACAAATTTTCTATTTTGAATTAGGTATGGGACTATCGGCTTGAGTCTTGGGGTTCCTTTTTCATCTACTTCTCTATGTGGGCAATTTTCTAGATTAAGCAAATTGGTTGTGATCTGTAAGTCTTCGTCTAAAATAATACATACTGCTACCACAACAACTTTATTGATTTTTTTTCGTGCTGGGTTTGCGTTCTAGTGGTGATGATCCGAGGTAGGCACCGGGGTTTGCCCATCGCAATAGATCGTGCGGTTTTACTTCCAGTTGATTATAACAATCAAGATGAATATCAAGATGAAAATCGAGAAGAGATTGGAGATGAAAATGAAGAAGAAGAAGAAGAAGGTCAAAGAAATGTTTGAGTTTGAATTCGAATTTGAATTGAATCAAATTGAAACCACCAACAAGATGAAAAGAGAATGAAAAGAAATTAATAATTTATTGGGATTTTCGTTTCCTTCGTTGTTCTAATTGTTTAAAAATTGTATTGATTTTCTTTTGTTGTAACCATCATTAATAATTAGATTTTCTTCTGTTTTCTTTTTGTTTTGGGTTTCTTGAATTATTAGAGCTTTCTTTTTTAATTTTAGCATGCTGATGATAATCTCAATAAAAAAATGCATAGATTCACTTTTCATGTGAAGACGATTTAATTTTTTTTGGCCGTCTTTCAGCCTTTCCAATGAAAAATATTTTTCTACTATCGCGCTGTATATCCTTTGACCGATGAAATATGACTTTGATGAGATATATGTTGTTCTGATTGGCTAATTGTAATCACATCAAGTCTATAAAACTTCTGTCAAGGTTTTTGTGTCTTTGAGCACCCTATTTTTGGAAGGAGTAAGTACATATGATTTTGGAAAAAGATATTCCAAGGTACCATGTGCAGATGCGTTCAAAAAATCCAGATAGCTTGCCAGTGACGGACAAAAATGATTATTGGTTCCCTGGCAAACTCAAGTATGTACAGTCCATCAAACTGCGGCACACTTGATGGCTCGGCTCATTGTCCCCCAGTCATTACAAACTTGAGTCCACTCACTGGAACAAAATGTTTGCTTGTGTTCTCGGGCCGGGGTCATTCAACTAATTTTAATTGGAGGGAAATCGCTCCGTGAAGATAGCTATGGAAAGGTCGTTTGCCAACTTGACTGGGTCGTCCGGGAGGGACTAGAGTTAAGTTCAGGGACGTTTGGGGATTTTGACCGATTCAAATCTCTTACAATCCCGGTGCTTGCATCTCTAGCTTTGGTAAAAAAAACTGGCATTTCTATCAACATAGCTGAACCATTTGGCGGTAGCTAGTACATACTGGAGTGGTAGCATTCCAATTTGAAAACAATAGCTGATCATGCAACTGACTCCCACAGTCAGACACATTTCCAGAATTTTCCGTTGCAAGCTCGGGTGTCTGGACAGGAAACTTACCAGAGTTTTTTGTGTTGAGTTAGACACGATAGCTTGCAAACTGTCGGTGGTGTTGCAAAGGCCAAGCGGGGGCTTCAAGACGTGATTGTCAACTCAGGAACCCGGTCGCGAATCTCGGTGCTTTTCATTTGTCATCCAGAGCAGCTACAACCAGAAAAGTCCAACATCGTGGTGAGTAGATATGGTTCATATGTTGCCCAGCATGAACCGATGCGTTAAACGTCAGATACGGTCACGAATCTGGATACCTAATAACCGTGGCATTATTCGGTTAGCCTGCAGTGACTCAATATTGCACTCGAAGCTGGTCGGAATGTTCGTTCAATCATACATTTCAAGACTTAGTATCTTGTGCCATCGCTTTCCAGTTTTGTTTTGTCCCCCGTAACTTATCTTACTTTCATTGAGTGTCAGAGACATTCACACTGCACTTTCCTTCATTTCGTCGTCTGTACCTTCGGTTCTACCTATTTATTTACCTTTTCAATCTGTTCTATGTCTAAGTTTACCACATGGTTCACCCGGAAGCAGGTCTCCGGGGCTTCGGAACCTCATTGGTCAGCTTCGTTTCCGGATGATGGCCCCCAGGTTGTGGGCGTAAACGAACATGTTGATGTCGAGAAAGTGTCTTCGCTATATCTCGACCAGCAGTATGCAGACCAATATATATTTGCCAGGTAAAGTCTCAGTCCCCCTTCTATTGACCTCGTGCAGTTTCACACTCGAGATCCACATCATTCATGTTTATCACTCACCTCATTATAGCATCAAGTACCATGCTGAGTCAGCTAAACGAGGAAAACAGTATCGCACAATGGATCCACGAAAGTATCTCAAAAGACCAGAAGCTTCACTATCTAAGTTTCAAGGTATGGGTCACTTTTCTCCTTGTGTTTTTTATTTGTTTACTGATACGCTTTGTACGGGGGGTTCATAGTCATCACAAAGCGTGATTGGCACATGATGTCAGCAGACGAACTTTTCCAACGCTTGGAAAGCCGGCCCCTCGGTCTGACACAAGATGAGGTCAATAGCCGCCTACTAAAAGGCCGCAACTCCTTCCAACCTAAACGGTCATCACTCATTTCCAAAGCTTTCACCTGTGTCTTTGGTGGCTTTGGTTCACTTATCTTTGCTTCGGCCGTTCTCAGTTTCCTCAGCTGGTGAGTTTATTTTTCTCGCCAGCCCACCTCGCAAATATTGAAGATATCTCTCTCAGGAAACCATTTGGATATCACGAACTTCACCCCACGGCACACCTGGCTTTAGGTATCGTCTTGCTCATCATCTTGGTAGTTCAGGCATTTTTCAAGGCGTGGCAGCTTCGCATCACTGGTCGAGCTATGAGATCAATCACTGACCATGTTGGAAGCACGACGTCTGTATTGAGAGATGGGTGTAGTCGCACAATTCCTTCAGATGAACTTGTTCCTGGTGACTTGGTGAAGGTGAATAACTTCACTGCCATTCACCGTGGGCTTTGCTGACTCCAACCTTGATCACATTCTTTGAGGTCTCAACTGGTTCAAGAATATCCGCCGACATGCGCCTGATTCTAGCCTCTTCAGATCTCACCTTCGATCGCACTTTGCTTACGGGCGAAAGCAATTTGATTGCTGGAACAACGGACGTGTTTATCGGAGAGGATTCTGAAGCTCATAATATGGCTCTTCAAGGTGCGTTTTACGTGTTCTGTTGGGCAATCCACACCAAAAGCTGACCCACATCTCCATTGTCCAGGAACTCTTTGCACTAGCGGCAATGGCGTAGGAATAGTCGTCGACACTGGTGCAGATACCGTCTTTGGAAGTATTGCCATGCTCGTATCATTACAAAAAAATCGCATGACACTTTTGGAGAAAGAGATCAGACGTTTTGTCATGTGAGTGGCCACAACCTAGATTCGTATTCATTTCTAGTGCGCTCATACACATCCCACAGTATCATTTGTATTCTGGCCGTAGCTTTCGCAATCGTCTGGATAGTGCTCTGGGCTGGATGGCTACGAACTCGGTATCCCAAATTCATGTCAGCATCAAACTTACTGGTTCATATCGTCTCCCTTATGGTCGCTTTCATCCCAGAAGTAAGCATGCGTTTTTACATATCTCGAATGATGTAGATTTAAGATTGACACGAATTCAACACTTCAGGGTTTACCAATATGTATCACTCTCGGATTGACTATCCTTTCACGAGAACTAGCTGCCAAAAAGGTGGGAGCCATAGCTTTTGGATTCCAGTTGTACGTTACATCCTGACTTGCGCTTTCATTCAATACAGATCTTTTGTAAATCGCTGGCTACTGTTGAAACTCTCGGGACTGTGGAGTGAGTAAATCACTAATTAGCAACGCGGATCACATAACATTCGACTGAATTCTATCCGATGAATAGCGTGGTCCTCTCAGACAAGACAGGCACACTGACAACGGGACGGATGACAGTCTCGGATGTCGTGATTGGCAAAAAGACGATCTCTACATCGGACTTACGCCCAAATTGTCTAATCAGCTACGGAAAAGACATATCCCCTTTGGGCAAGGTAGCGAATGACCTCGCAGCCATTGCTGCGGTCTGCAACGACGCTCGTTACATCGGTGACGAACCGCTCACAGATGATGAGGAAGGAGAAAGTCGCATTAATGGAACTCCAACAGGTAATTCTGATTTCACCGACCCCACTCATTCGATGAAGTTTAAATATCTTCTGTATTGCAGATGTTTCATTACTTAGGTATGCCCATCTGTTCGGTCCCGTCAGTCAGTATCAAGAGCAGTGGATCGAAGTCTTTGAGCTCACCTTCAATTCAGGTGAATCATACCCTTTGATCAGCTAAATATCATTATATATAACTAATACAAAATCGCGACAGACATCAAGTTCTGCGCAAAACTCCTGAAGCCTCGAACCACATCATCCGCACCCGCGGGTGTGCAGAGTGATCCCAACTTCACATCCGAAAGCGTTTCTATATTTGCCAAAGGGGTGAGCTTTCGCCACGGTTTTATATACTCAATCTGTGATGCACAGAGACTAATGGCTTCATCTTTTGAAGGCTCCTGAGATACTTCTGCAACGCTGTACACACATATGTCGCCCGAACGGGAGTGTGGAACCACTCAATTCTGTAGCCATGGAGGCCTTAATCAAGACTCAAGAGGCAAATGCTGCTGTAGGAAGCAGAGTCATCTTGTTGGCGCGCAAGACTTTTCCCATCCTAGATTTGTACAGTGACATATCAGCCGGCAAGTCTCTATCGGACCTAGTTGTGGACATGACCGTCGTTGGGCTCTTAGTCCTCTCTGACCCACCCAAGCATGATGCAGGCAAGACTGTGAGATTTGTTTGTTTGTTTCACTGTATGTATACATCTAACATGGTATCATCTGCCCACAGGTGGAGCTATGTCGCCGAGCTGGTATGAGGTTCTTGGTCGTGACTGGGGATTTAGCCCAAACGGCGTTGGTTTAATTTCTCTCTCCTCTTTCTTTACACATCACTTATATATCTTTCATATTAGAAAATTCGTTAGCAAAAGTGTTGGCGCCCTCACAGTCGAACCAGTTGGACTCAAAGATCTCAAAGCAGATATACCTATTGAGCTTGTTGCACCTTATAAGCCCAAGCCAGCGTCGCAACTGCGTGCCATTTGCTTGACGGGAACGGAGCTAAGGGAGATGAATGAATCCCAATGGAAGCAATGTATCGAGTTTGACGAGATCATCTTTTCTCGCACCACCCCGCAACAAAAACTAGAAATTGTTCGCAGATTCCAAGACAAGTACATTATCATTCACTCTCTTTCGAACCTGAACCTGATAATTTCACTCGCTCAATTTTCACTGACAATCCATACATCATTACATCGTTACGTCATTACAGCGGTCACGTCTGTGCAGTCACAGGAGATGGAGGTGAGAACACCCCCCGCCCAATTTCTTGAATCAAAGACGATTACAATGATACTGACACCCGCATCCTCGAATGATCTCAGTCAACGATGCAACCGCTTTGAAAGCTGCGGACATAGGGATAGCCATGGGATCCGGAAGTGAAGTGGCTATGGAGGTCAGTCACATTAAATATCACTTCATATTGCGGACACTCTAACCATATTTATGTACCGCAGGCTGCAGATCTCGTTTTGTTAAACGGTCAGTCAGATTTCTGTATCACTATTATCACAAAGCCTAATTAACAGACATGTATCCACAGACTTCGGAGCACTCGTGACGGCCATCCTTTACGGAAGGCTTTGTTTCGAAAACCTAAAAAAATTGACCCTGTATTTACGTCAGTGGTTTCTGCATCATCACAATTCCTTCTCGTAATCGCTAACTAAGTCTCACCCCGAACATTCATAGTTCCTTCCGGAAGCTTTAGCGAGTTGATCCCAATGCTCCTTGTGCTAGCTGCAGGTCTTCCAGACCTTCTCAACCCTATACAAATGATAATCATATGTTCGTCATTTCATTCTGCAAAACGCTTTGCCATTGATCTCGGTCAAATAGAAATTTACATAGATTCCTCCCTTCCAGGTATTGGAACAGACGTCTTGCCAGCACTTGCTCTCATTTACGAGCAACCTGAAAAAGACTTACTTTCTAAATTACCCCGGAAACAGACAAAGGAAAAATTGATTGATCGCAAGACCCTTGCTCATGCATATCTGTTTTTGGGTCTTTTCCAAACAATTTTTTCATTGGTAAGGTGTTCTGTTTTACAAGATGATTCTTATTGAACTAAAGCTTTTGCAACCAAAAATTCGTTAGGGCATCACTCTTCGCTATGGATTCCACAAACGAGGTGTGAATTTGTCCGACATAATATTTTCTTAGTAAGTGTCTTCCTTGTCAACACTCCATACGCCTCCATAGTGGTCTCATTTCATCGTGCTTCAGTGGAGAAGCTAACGTGGATGCAGCTTTGCTTGAAGAGGCCACCAAGGCCGCACAATCTATTTACTTCTTCAGTATCATTTTTTTCCAATGGGGTAAGCCCTCTCAATTAAACTTCACCATTTCATGCGAACCTAACATCTTCTTGCTTAGGAACTCTACTTACTACGAGAACAAGAAGGTTATCAATCATAAATCATTTCCCTGGATCACAAGGAGCTGGCAAAAATTTCTTCATATTTCCTGCAATGTTCATCAGTCCAATTTTAGCATTTATAATTTCTTTTGTTCCATTTTTCCAAGAAACGTTAGGAACTACTAAGATTGGTTTTGCAGGTTTTCTTGTTCCGGGTCAGTTCTTCTTCCGATCGACAGCATATAGCAGCAAACTAACATATTTGAACTATCATTTGCCTTTTAGTTGCTTTTTCAATCGTAATCTTACTAATTGATGAAACCAGGAAATGGATTGTACGGAATTATCCTGATTCTTTAGTTGCTAAAATTGCTTGGTAAAGAAAACCTAAAAAATAACGTAAAAAAATGGTGCATAGAAGTAGGATAATTTTTTATCTTGCAAACCAAACTTAATAACTTTATTATGTAATATTAAAACGTCTAATGACCATCATGTATTGAAGCTTCACCTAACTTATCATTTATTGACGACAAGACCCAGACTGAGCAATACACATCTATTTCTTATCTCTTCGGTCTCTCCTTGGAGGTCGAGTTGAATTTGTTTGCGAGTTCGTGTACGACTTCAACAATTTGATACGGTGTAGAAAGTTGGCACATGGTTATCTTCCATTCCTTGGAACCATTCCTTGGGTAGTCATTCATCGTATTCATAGAAGGTGCCAAAACAACGCATTTCTATCTACATCATTCAATTTTCCTAGGTTTATTTGCTTTTGTTCCAAATTGTGAATTCGGTGAATATGTCCAAACCACTAGATGCTAATCAACATTGGTTTAAAGGTTGTACATTATGAAATGGAACATTCTTCGTTGATTGAGGTATCACCTGGTATCACCCATCTTGATCTGACAAGTTTTGACAAATGTAATTAGCTGAGAAACTTCATTTTTGATGATTTTTGCCCCTTTTCACCTCCTTTCACATCTGATATTGATTTCTCCGACATCATAAGATCACTTTTGATCAATCAATCCATAAGAATAACCTTAAAGAGCACTCTAAGAACTCTTAGTGCCATTAAATCCTTCGACAACATCATTACATATGTATTAATCGCATATAGTATCCTTGTTTACCATCCTTGAATTTCCCTCTTTCTTGAATAACTTCACTCCTCTCTTATCAATCCTCTTTCTTTGATGATTAAAAATATCATGATCTTTCCTAATAAAACCTTCCTGAACCTTCAAATTGATTCCTAATGCCCTGAAAACCATCTACCACCTGATATACCTACATTTTTGACTTTTTTATGGATTTTCTTATCTTTCTTCTTTCTGATTACAATTTATGATTCAAATTGAATAAATTTAATGTAAATAACTGATGATTATATAAGAATGATCTACAATCAAATTGAAATCATATAACATTAAATATGGAAAACACAACTTTTGCCCTGAAACCCCCAAATTAACTACAGACAACATCTGAAGCGCACCGCTTCGATCCGCTTTCCGGCGGTTTTTTTTGCAGCGGGACGATATTCCGCTTCAAAGGGAACCCGCTATTGATCCGCTGTGAAAGATCACCCGCTACATAGCTTGTGTAGCACAGCGGCTCTGATAGCCGCTCTCGCTCCGCTATGACAAATTCCAAGCGAAGGAAGCGGCCCGAGGCGGTAATTATTCACAATTTTTTTTAAGTATTCACAATGCAACGTAAGGGTATGTACAAGTTTGACAAAAAGAAAGAATCAAACTAAAGGGAATATAAATGAGTGACTTGAAATTTTAAGACACAACAAAACAGTAAGAAAGAAAGCAGAACATTGGGAAAAAGAAAAAAAGTAGAATTGTGATTTATAACCATGTACTACAAACCACAAAAGTTGATAAGCAATCAAATAGAATAAGAAATAAGAAACGAGAAGAAAAAGTGAAACAAGAGAGACCAAGCCCAAGCCTAACGAGTGACAAAGGATAATAAGCGACGAGAAAAACAAGGACGAGTATGTATAAAAAGATTCAAGAAAAAAAGACCAAAGATAAGACCAATAAAACAAAAGGAAAACATTTGAATTGACTTCATTTTTGTGTGTGGCTTGCAAATGAGGAAAGATACATAAGAGCATCAAAAAATTTATCTTTGACATCAGTCATGATACCAGCTCTGAGCCATTCTCTGCATCCAACTGCACGAGAGATGGTCTTGGGTTTCAAGGAACCTTGTCCAGGAACAGCTATGTCAGCCGCTGAGGAGAAGGTTCGTTCCAAAGCGCACGAGGTAGCCAAAATTGAGAGATAATCCCGTGCCAAAGAAGCAAGAACCTGGAAAGTAGACTGATTTTGCTGCCACAGGAAGATCAAAGTGTGATGAGTTAGTCCATCAATCAAATGGATGTGAGTGAAAAGGGTACTTACATCCCACCAGGACAATTCCGTTTGGCCAGGAACAATGAGGTTGCTGCCCTGCAGGTAAGACTCAAGTTCAGATGCCCAGATCGATTCAGCAGTTTGAAGGGTTGCAGAGTAAGTGAACAAGTCAAATTGATCAAAAGTTTTATCTGATTCAGCAGTAGGAGTTGGAGATGGAGTGCAGGCCGGGGTGACTGGCCAATTTTCGAGAGAAGCGTTGAAGACTTCTTCAATTAGTTGCTTAGCTCGACCAGCGTAATCTGGATAGTGTAACTCAAAGAACCGGACCCAATATTTGGGGTTGAGAACGGTAGCCAAGATGACCACATCAGAGGACAAAGCTTTGTCCTGATAAACGGCAAGCTGGCTTAACATGACTGCCACCATGTGTTGGAGACTTGATGGCATAGCAGTAGTACGAAGTTCAGCAAGAGATTCCTTCACTCGCAGATACTCAGCAAGTAGCATTGAGCCGGAGATGGTATTGCCTTCCATGCGTTTAGTTGACAGGCGAAAGATCTAAATCCCAAAGTCAACAGGAATCCAAGAGAGTAGAAAGAGAAAAGAGAAAACATGCTTACTTCTAGCACCTTGCACAATGAATCAACAGCGTCCCACTCGTCCATCGACATCATGATGCCATTATAATAACGAGCTTTCCTATCACCAATGAGAATCAAATCAACCACCTAAGAAGATTTGGTAAATGTGTAAGTAAGTCATTCAACTTCCACTTCAGACCAGAGCCAAATTCGAAAAACTTACATCTCGTGCAGCCACAAGGTGAGAATACATTGCCAGATTGATGTTCCACCTCACACCCCACCCAGCAATTGGACCTGGTCCGTGGTATCCCATCTGATCCGCACGCGCATGAAATTCACCTCGCCTAGCGTTGCTCCGGGTGAGCAACGCATTGAAATCCTTCAACTAAGAAGTAATTGTGGTCAGCAATTGGAAACAAGAAGACGAAGGAAAGGGAAAAGAGTATATACAAATCTCACCTTCATCGCACCTTTAACGAAAATACAGGCATCAATTGGAACATCTTCATAAGATAAATCATCATCTATATCATCCTCGAGAGCTGGATTTCCCGTGTTGCAATGAGGTTTGGGATTGAGTAGATCATCTTCATCGTCGGATTCATCATAGTTGATGACATCCTCGGTGAGATCATCGTTTAAAAGCACAGTTGGAATCGGAACAGAAGCATTGAGAGGAGTGGAGGGCTTGATCTGACCGGCGGCCAATCCAAGTACTTTTAAACCTTTCTTCACAATCAAACCCAGCTTATGGGCGAAGCACCAAACATGGTTCTTAGAGCTATCCCAGTCAATCGAATCATTGCATTCCGAAAACATTACCTCCATTTCCCTGGCCATGGTGTTGTTGGATGAGCCGGAATCGGTGGTTTGTCCTAACATGTAATGAATTGAATGAAAAAAAAGTAAACGATTAGTTGAAAAAAATTGAAAGAAAGTGCAAATATAAACTCATCTTTTTGTGTAGACCATGAGCAATCAAGAATCGTGCCACTGGTTGCGCCAATAAAAATCCAAATTTATTCCAAGAAACTAACTTCAAGCTAAGGTGAATGGTTTTGTAATTCCAATTGTCGTCGATGTAGTTGGCCAAAACTCCGATAAAATCATATTGATTTCCCTTGGTGGTCCAAACGTCATGGACTAACAAGAACTTGCTAGAGTTATTCTGTTGCAAGTATCAGACTGTCAGAATGAAATCAAGAATCTTGATGGTAGTTAAGAAAACAGAACTTACAAAAACTAATGCAATGGCTGCTGAGCTCAAGCTGAGGTATAACTCCTTGGCCACACCAGCGGCCCAAGTGGGAGTTCTCAATTCAGCTCGGCGATTGGCCAACTTGAAAGCCGCACGGAGGGGTACGTCGTAGAACCGATTGAAAGGAAGAGCATGTTTTAGAATCCACATTACCAGCACAGTGTTGCACAAGTCAACACTGAAAGTTGCTTGTGAGAGGTAAGCATCAAGAGTCGGCTGTCCGTTGAGTTCATTCATAGCTGAAGCAGATTGGGCTTGTTCTTCAGCCCAAGTGGGTGGCAGTTGAACACCAGCAGCAATAGCTTGAGTTCGTCAAGGACAGGCTGATTGACCTTTGGCGCCATCACGATGAGTGTAGAGGTTATAGTGGGTGCGATGGCCGCGTATGAACCTGCCAAGGCACCACCGACACTTGTATGATCTCGGATCATCATCCGTCTATAAAAGATGGAAGAAAGAAAAGGAAAGAAACAGAGAAAAGAATTAGAAAACAAATTACAAAAGAATCAAAAAAGGAATCAGGAAAAGAAAAAAATCAAATGTGATACTCACCTCGCCTCGTATATGAGTTGGAGGATGAAAGTACTCAAGCAACTTAGTTACCCTGCCGAGTTGAGCCCGTCAAACACCCAGCGTCTCAACTATCTCGATGTCGGATTCCTGATTGATGTCAATGCAATCAGGAATCCCGGGCTGGAAGATAATGAAGAGCATAATTAGCTTTGGACCGAAGAATAGCTTGCTGAGAGGTACTTACCGGTATACCAACAGCCTTTTTAGGCTTCTTTGATGGCCCTCGAGGCAAGGTCGCTGAAGCTCCAGAGCCTCTGGGGCGACCTTTACCTTTCCCGCGCGGATTGTTAGCAGGTATCACCTTTCGAGATTTTTTCTTCTTTTTGAGGACTGATAAGAAATCCTTCGCTTGAGTGACTTCAACAACAGAGTCGTCATCGGAGTTGGAATCGATTCCATTGGGATCAGGGGAATTTGGTACAAATAAATCACTCGGTAAATCACTATCATCTGAGGTGCGATGAACAGATTTGCCAGAGTCGGGAGATTGAATGACATAGCCAGGTTTGGGATCAGGGGGAGTTCTGGGTCGAAGACTGGGACCGGTATTTGTAGACGGGGGGGCAAGACTAGAAACAGATTGTGCCATAACGATATCAAGACTATAGTATCAATAATCGAAATCAAGAACAGAAAAACAAGTTGAGTATTAGTGTTTTGAAAAATCTTTGAAGTTGTAGATAAACGATTGGTGAAACTGGGGACGAGGATAAAGGAAGAAGTCACCTTATATAGATTTGAGAAAGGTACAACTTCAAGGTACAAAACTTTGGCTTGCAAAAGTAGGAGAAAGTTTGATGAAGGTATGAAGGAGGTGTCTCGATCTGATGCATCAAAAAAGGGGTACCTTCCATTAGTTTACTCTTCAAAGATGAGAAAAAGACAATGAAATCTTACAAGATTCAACATTTCCGAGGATGGGAAGCTAGAATGAAGGGCTCGTCAGGTATTTGGTGCGAAAGAAGTCGTGTTTGGTGACGTCTGCAGGGATATTGCTTGTTATCAATGGCTGATCTGGGCGTTTGGGTGATCGAGGCGGTGGTTGGGGTAAAAGCCTACAGCAGCGTGATGTCAATCTGACTTCATATCAGATGACCGCTGCATACCGCTCTCAGAGTTGGGCTGCGGGGCGGAACTTTCTACTGCCGCGCTAAATTCGCGATCCGCTGTGCAAGTAACCCCAGAGGAAAAGCGGTGGCGGGTCGGTTTGACCCGCTACTCCAAAAATTTCAAAGCGGTGGCGGGGCGGCCCGCCCCGCTGCCGCTTTTTGCGACGGGTCGCCTCAACTGTTGCTACAGATGCAATAATTTTTTATTTTTTCCTGATTAACCCTATAAATTGATCACCACAAATTGAAACCAGAATGGACCATCAACCAATGTGATCATGCATCCACAAGGTGAGGGCTCACTTAAAAACATGGTGATCTATCTCACATTATGACAAGGTGAAATAACTCACCCTTTTGTCTCACCTTCTAATAGTGGCTCTCAAACCTGACCCAGTTTCAAAAAACCCGGTTGCCCTAGTGGAATTTTTGGCTGGGAGCTGTCAACAAATGTCAACTTGATACACAAAGTTACTGCCAAAAAACAACTGGGTCAACTGGGTTTTTTGAAAACCGGGGCAGGTTTGAGAGCCACTAATGATGAGTGATAGGCTGATTGGCTTGATTGCCAGACCACTCACATTGGTTTTTGGCTTTTTTTGTTTGCTCACAAATCACACATAAAATACACCACAGGGCAGCTGGCATGTGAGATTCACGTGAACTAGGTCTCTGCCAATAAATCACGCGCTGTCCACAGCGTGATACCCGTTGTGAGCTACACATGACAGCCATGGTGAGCAGCTAAAGTGTGGTGGCTCACCTGTCCATTGGGTGAGTCATCTCACATCATAACAGTGTGAAATGACTCATCCAATGAGCGGGTAAGCCATCACCCTGTTGAAGTGTGAGCCTTGTTGCATTCCTCTTCCAGTCTTATCATGGCTTGATAGCCAGCCCAATCAAATCACACTGGGATGATTTTGTCTTTGCTCACGGAATGGAGGGTACAATGAAATAATAACACCAGATCTATTCTTTGCATTGACAGAAACATAGCATTGTGTTTACAGAAACAAAAGAAATGAAACCAAAAATAAAACACAAGAACATGATAGAAATGGCATGTTGGCAGCAACTTTGGAGGATTCAACTGCATAAGCAAAAGAAATTAGAAGATATGATCAGTATCAGAAATTTGAAAAATTAACAGCCTTGATACACACAAAGGATTTGATCTTTGTTTCATCAGGAATAAACAAACTCACATAACCAAACACACCTTTACCACCCAAAGCAAAAGTTTCATTGATTATCATCATCAATCTACTCAATTGTTGAATTGTATTTGTGTACCCATTTTTAGAAACTTTGTATGAAGTACATGGATCTAAATCAGGACAGTTGGCCTGATCATTGGAAGAATCAATCAACAAGAGTCAGAAGAAAAGGTTGAGTTGATGAAAAACTTACAATTTAGGAGAATGAACCAGGTGTACAGGGCTAACAGAACAATGAGAACAAAAACCAAAGAGACCAATGATGTTTAGTTTCTGATGATAGACAAATGAGAAAATGAAATGAAACTTACCAGAGCTTTAATCTTTGACTCTATTGACATCCAGCAGAAAAATGATTGGACAGGAGGAGACAATACAACATGATTGATTGAGTGACTTTGATTTCAACAACGCAAACAGAATCATCGATCATAATGGCATCAATCTTTAGAATGATGTCAATGAGATAGGAAAGAAAGAAGAAAGAAAGAAAGAAAGACCAAAAAGAAGGGCTTACCAATGTGTCAATTGATCGGAGGCTTCATAAGCAATCATTGGAATGACATCAAACTTTAGGCTGATTTAAATGAGATCCTGAAGAAATGATAACATCGAGAGCAATGATAATGGATGATTGGCTCTGGAAGTGATCAATGGGATGGTGGAGCCTGAGGATGGTGATGAGCACTAGAGTGTGGAATGGGAGTCGAAGTTTGAGTCGGACAATGAAAGACAATGAACAAAGAGGACTGTGATTGACTGTGGTTCTTTGACTGTGGTTCCTGTGACATGCACCGTACCTGTGATGTCAGACTTGACAGTGATCATCATACCTTCACCCAAATCTTGGTTTTGAGAATGACACCAAGATGTGGTACAGCCTGATTTTCAAAAGGGCGGGCTTCAAAGTAAAGTTATTTGTGGACAAGTCCTTTTGATTTTGTCAAGAAGTGGATATTTTTCAAAGGAGAATAGCCACATGATCAGCACTCGATGTGAGCTTGGATGAGCTCATTTGCCTGCTGAGAACCTGGCTGGCAGGTTGCGCTTGTACAACCCAGCTCACCCACTCATTGGCTGGTAAGTCACGCTACACTGACGTGGTCTTTCTCTCCCCATGTAAGATACGTGACAGGCCATGGGCAAGGGCCACGTAGCCGCACTCCCACTGCTACCACCTGTTCTACACAACCACTTGGTGTGGTCATACCCAACTTACATTTCACATGGTCCCAGTTCAAAGTTGCCCCGTGGTGTATATCATCTAATTTTTGCATTGCTAAACAACACTGAATATGGTACAACAACAGGAGAAATAACATTGAAAGAAGAGTAAAATTGGAAATTTTGGAGAAAAGGAATTGAATTGGAAACAATCTAGAATGATGCACATCTTTGTGTCCAAAGCAAAGATGATGATACCAGTGAGTATGAGTTGATATGAGACATGAAGTAAAATGAATGTATCACTTACTCAACACACAGGCAATTGAGCCAGTGATCAAACAAGGAAGAACAGTCTATGAACAAAGGAAAAATAGATCAACAGTCAAAGCAGGCAGTGAAGTCAGTGACAGGTGACTGAGAACACACACAAGAGTGATGAAAATCAAACACCTACCAATCAAGCAAACAAGCTCTGTGAAGCTGTGATAAGAGATGATCAAAGTATAAAAATCCTTGAACAAATGCAATGAAAAAAGAGGAAGGACTTGGACCAATCAAAGATACCTATGGGTTCTCAAGAGGATAGATGGAGAATGACTTACAATGATAAAAGGCATTAGATGGTTACAAAGAAAAATATACAATATTGATGAAAATAAAGGATAGATCAACAACAATGATCAGAAACGATAGATGTGAAGGAAAACTTACTGCAATGCTGTCCAGTTTGATGTCACAATCTGATACATTGATGTGGTAGTAGATGATGTAGTTGATGAACCTTTCTATTAATGATGTGAGAACAAGACTTGTGATTGATTGAAGTGAAGACTTTGAGGGGGTGGTGTGCGGAGCGTTTTGGAAAATGGACAGACCTCAATACAATCTGGCTAAGTATAGCCAGTGATCTAATGTGAATAATAAAATTAAAAAATTAAAAGGTGAAACTGAAGATCATTAAAAATCATACAAGTACAAATAACTTCAGGTGCTATCATAATTTGGGTCATCCAAGCTTATGTGTGTGCTGAGCAGCCTGACTAGCAGGTTCTGCGCAGGCTACTTAGCTCACCTGCTGATTGGATAGTAAATCACATTACACCAATGTGGTCTTTCTGGTTACGCAAAGGCTAGGTGATGAGTCTGGGTGAGGGTCATGTGGCCCTCACTCATGTTGCTGTCACCTTTAAAAGGGATGTTTTTCACAACACCTCCATGTCATGCCACTTTGTTTTGGTTTCACATGGATTCAGTGAAAAGCCACCTTGTGGTGTATACTTCAAGAATTGGATTATCCTTGAAAGCAATGTGATTTTCATTGATCATGGCTTGAAAGAAGCTACATCTGGAATAGTGCTGAAGTACTTCCTCTACTGCTCTAGATGGTCATCAAAAAATATGCTCAGCTGATTATTGATAGGTCATATATTGAGATAGAGACATGCACTGATTTCCATTTTGACATGCTTCAACTAGGCTACAAATTACCTGCCCCCTGCCCTAGCTAGCGATATAAGGCCCCAGAAGTGCTGAGATGGAGCCTATTTGTTTAGCAAAATTTAAACTAGGCTTTTTCATCATATGAGGGCATCCATCTCTCAGGCTAGCTTGATGCTGTTCAACCAACCCATGAGCTTTTCACCATTGCCATGTTTGAATGATTGCAAATTACATAGGTTACCTATTTGGATGAGCTGCAGAAGAAGGTTAAGTATTTTAGCAGAGATGGAATCAGGCTTGCCAGAGTTGAGATGTGTTATCAAAGAAGGGACTATGTGTGATTGTAATTGATCATGGCTTAGAAGATGCTACATCTAGAATAGGGCTGAAGTAAACACTTGCCTTGGGGTTCTAGAGGTATTCTTTCATATTCAAAAGCAGTGTATTTGTTATTGATGATGATCTGTTCAATAGCTGTCAAAAATTGGTTCAACACTTAGTTGGGATCTTGCCAATGACTGATTGAGATCTTCCTGATGACTGGACCCATTCTGTATGAAAACTGATGCAAATATGTTTCACATAAACTTGAAAACTATTTGAAAAATACTCAAAAAGAATTCAAGATGTTGGACACACTGGGCTGCCAGTGACTAGTGATTGGGGCTGAGATTGATCAGTTTATTCACTGAAGCTCAAGAATACTTCACATTCCAAGGCAAGTGACTTCAATAGATTACCAATTGTTTCACCAGGGTTCAAGCTGATCTTGCCAAAATTGACAAAATCAGTAAATAGAAGTCTCCCATCTGTGAAGATATCCAAGAAATGGTTTGGAAAAGAGCCAACCCTGTTTTCCCTGGCTCGGCAGGTTTATCTCATCTTTATCTTTTGTTTAGCTCTCCAAATGACTTGACCATAAAGTTCCAGCTTTATTTAATGCTATAATAGCAGTACACAAACTGGCACACCAAACCTGAAAACCCATGGACAAAACCCATGACAACCCAATTGTTTTTGGGGTTTTTTCCATTGGTTTTCCGCTTCCCCGTTGGACAAAACCCAAAAAACAATTGGGTTGTCATGGGCTTTTTCCATGGGTTTTTAGTTTGGGTTTTCATGTTTGTGGACCGCTAATCAATTATCATATTCCCACTCCATCCAATTATATCATCACACTATTTCCAGGACCCCCATTAGTCCCAATTCATTTGCCTTACCTATGAGACCAGAGCCTGCAAGTTCTGAAATATTTTCTTTGAGAGACAGGTGTGTTGTACCTCAAGAGGCATGTGATTATGATAATTCAACATGATTTAAATTATACAAACAATTATGTACCTTGTTTGTCTGTTTCCCAATTTTGTGGTGGATGTACTTACACTATAAATTCCAAGTATAAAACATCACTGCAATTTTGCACTCAGGAGGCCCCCTTCTTATTTGAAGCCTCACTCCAAAGTTCAAAAATCCCTTTACAACATTTGATGCCTCTTGAATCAGTTTTTTTTGGAAAAACCATCTTGTTTAGGTCTTCAAAAACGGGGTATCTCAAAAACATGTGTTTTGCTAGGCAATGAATAGAATGGGGTCCTATTCTGAGGGCTTTCAACTCATTTTTGAAGACCAATCCTTGTGTTGGTTACATTTCAGTGTGCCAAATTGCCAATAGTGTACATGATCTTTGAGGTTTAGATGACAAAATCTGCTCGCCATGTATAAGGCAAACATAATGATAATAAATAAACACCCAGCACCCATCTTGTTCAGGACAAAATTAGACAGACCAAAGAAAAAATGATCAAAATCTATGTAATACTATTCATTTTATAAAGCAATTTTAATCAGACAGACCAGCAAGAAAATGAATGAAATTCCCAAGTAAGGATTCATTTTATGAAGCAATTCTATTGAGTTTCTAAATGTTGATTGCAAGCTTACAAATAAGGGGCAGTGGTGTAGTTTCTGAAAGAGATCAGTGGCTATAAAAGGCCTCAAGTCATCACTTTGGTGGAGTTCAAGAGCAAATAGTCTGCTTTATAATATATGTCAAACCAAGCCTGTTCTCATTGCATCTGAGCCTTCATGTTGTTAAAGATGTTTTTCGATGAGCTCATTCCTGGGGAGTATGCTGGTAAATAAACCAGAAGCACACTGAAATTTTCAGAGCTGTTTGATCCAACCACTGTGGTGTATACAGGCATTGTCCAACACTAGGACTGAGTTGACTGTTGAATAGCAATTCATAATGGGGAGCCGGAATAGGAATAAAACAGAAGTGAGAGAGGTGAAAAAAGTAGGTGATCAAACATAAGCAGGAAACTCATCAAGTTATGGGCCAGAAACAGTTTGACATGGACCCTTTCAACATGCCCATTGATGACTGTTCCTGAAATCATCCCTTGCCTGCTCACTTCTGGAAGGATGGTCCATTTATCTTGATCTTTTTGTTGGATTTGGCAAACAATTTTTGTCCCTTTTTGCGCTCAACTTTTCTCTTGAACCAAGTCATGCCCAACAACACCAGATTCATCTGAGATACATAGGCCTATGTTTGATCAGATTGCTGAAGATAAAATGAACATGAATGAGAGAAACTTCATACCAATGAAAACAAAGAAGTTGGGTGGGATATTGCCCACTCTCATCATAAACTCCATTCAAGACTGGATACACTGTGTCCAATGTACTCCTCAAAATACCACATGCATGGAAAGGCCCAAGCATCAATGTAGCTTGCCACCAATGGTGACTTGAGAATCCAAGACCTTGATGCTGCGGAACAGTTCATGTTGCGACTTGTTGATGTAGATGGAGGGAGAGCCGTTGACCAATTCACCAAGTACCCCAAGTCCAAGAGTTGACAAGGGCACCAAGAGGTCCGGTGTTCTCAAGGGTCATGAAGCACCTTGTTTGTACGTCTGTAAAGAGTTTTCCAATTCCATAGCAAGGCAGCAGATATCTTTGTGCAAAGGGTTGTGTTGATCATGTGGAGTTTGAAACTGTCCAAGGATATTGGGTGGCCAGAAGTTTGATATCTTCGTAGTAAGATTGAAAAACCCATGACAGGGTCTAAAAAAGTGAGATTGGAATGGATGGAAGGGATGGATCAAGGTCATTTTTGGGGGGGAAGACAATGGTGGTTCACAAATCAACCACCAAGCATCTCTCTTTTGTGATCCTGTATCCAAGGTTTGGATTAATACATGACCGTAGCCACCAAAGATTTGGGGTTATGAGGCTATCCAAAAACACCTCACCAACACTGTGCATGGGCCACAAGGGCAAATTTTTACTTTGGTTGTATGTTCATGCTTTTTGCATGTTCAACATTTTGAAAAATTTGAAAGAATAAAACATTTACTCTAGCCTGGGTGGGCAGGTGCTTAATGTTTTTTTATAGTTGAGAAATACTGTTGATAAAAACTTTAGGATAATCAAAATGGATGAAATTTTATTGTTTGAATTTTTGAATTTTTAGAATGGAAAAAATGAATTGGAAATCAGAGAATTTCTCTTTTTGAAAACATCCTATGCCTTTAATTCCATCTAGAAATTTGAGAAAGGTCAATATTCTTTGATGAGATGGACTGCAAGCTTTCTCGTCTATTTAGGAATGAAGGATGATGCGTACCCGACGACTATGTATTATCCGAAAGTCTGCTCGCGAGTCCGACCCATTCCCGTATGTCAATCACTTACCGACTCCCAGTAGTGAGTCGGTCGCAAAAAGCCGAAGCTTATGCAAACTTAACTAAGTCCCAAGAGTTGGTGGTTAGGTCCAGGTTGGGACTTAGTTAAGCTTGAAGCTTATGCATCAAATCTCCACCAAGTCCCCTCTTGGAGGAACAAGCCAGACTGCGAGCGAAGAATGGTACCGAGGCACAACTCAAGATCGTGATGAATCATTGTGAAACCATGTAAGCCGGTCGCGATTCTAGGTGCTTGTTACTTCTCGGCCAGCTCTGACTCAGCTACGACCAGATGAGTCAAAGATCCTGGGGAGTATGACTGTGGCCGAGCATAAACTGATCTTTCATATAGTCACAGGTCTTGATGCCTAGTAGTAGTAGTAGAACCGCGGCATTGTTCGATTGGCCTGCGGTGACTGCACGAGATGACATTCCACCAGGAGCTGGTCGAAATGTTCGTTCAGTGGTGGCAAATGGGACACACATACCAAAGAGTAGTACTTTCTCATTCGCCCTCGAGGTGCATGTATGCTCCACCACGATTTATCTTGTTGTCGTTGAGTGTCAGAGACATTCAGATAGCAATCAGTGCCTCTTTATCATCTGTGTACTCTTTGTTACCCAAGTATTTATATTCTTACTCTGTTCTATGTCTAAGTTCATATCGTTGTTCACCCGGAAGCAGGCCTCCGGACATTTGTACCCTCAGTGGTCAGCGTCGTATCCAGCTGAGAAACCTCAAGTGTTAGTCGCAAATGAAGATGAAAATGAGGATATCAAGACAATTCCTTCACCGCATCTCGACCAGCAGTACGCAGACCAATATATATTTGCAAGGTGAAGCCTCATTTCCCGTCTCTTGCCCTTGCGGTTCCCCATTGGAGATCCTCATCATCAATGCTCACCATTGACCAAATTGCAGTATTAAGTACCATGCTGAGTCAGCTAAACGAGGCAAAACGTATCGTAAAATGGATCCACGACAGTATCTCAGGAAATCAGAATCCTTGCTGTCTCAGTTTCAAGGTATTGTCAAGCTTTCCCTATCTGTCTTCTATCCGCATACTGATACGCACTTCGGGATGGGGCTTTACAGTCATAACACCGCGCGATTGGCACACGATGTCCACAGAAGATCTCTTCCAACGGTTGGACAGCAACCCTCTCGGTCTCACTCAAGACCAGGTCAACAGCCGATTGCTAAAAGGCCGCAACTCTTTCCAGCCTAGACGCCTATCGCTTTTTTCCAAAGCTTTTAGCTGTGTGTTTGGAGGCTTTGGATCCCTCATCTTCGTTTCTGCCATTCTCAGCTTCCTCAGCTGGTGAGTTCATCGCTCGTGCTTTCACCGGTCTGTCACGCAGATACTGAAGTCAATCCTCCCAGGAAACCATTTGGAAATGATCAGGCTGTATGTAACCAATATTGCATCCATCCTACCTTCAAAAAGTAAAGCCTTGACGTGCCTGCTTCCCAACACAGCACCCTACGGCCAAATTGGGTCTAGGTATAGTCTTGCTCATAATCCTTTTGGTTCAAGCATGTTTCAAGGCGTGGCAGCTTCGCATCACTGGTCGAGCCATGAGGTCGATTACTGACCATGTCGGCAATGAGACATCCGTATTGAGAGACGGAGGTAGTTGCACGATTCCATCAGAGGAGCTCGTTCCTGGAGACTTGGTCAAAGTGGGTAGTTTCAGTCACTCTCCCCTTCACGTTCATCGACTTACACTTTGATCACGCTGCTGCAGATAAGTACTGGTTCAAGAATACCCGCCGACATGCGCCTGATTCTGGCCTCATCAGATCTAACCTTCGATCGCACTATGCTCACCGGTGAAAGCAATCTGATCGTTGGAACAACAGATGTATCTATCGGAGATGACTATGAAGCCCATAATATGGCTCTCCAAGGTAAATTTGCCGGTCTCTGTTGAGTATAAACTTATCAAAAGCTTACCCACGTCTCCGTTGTCCAGGAACTCTTTGCACCAGCGGAAATGGCGTAGGTATACTCGTCGATACTGGGGCAGATACGGTCTTTGGAAGTATTGCAATGCTGGTATCATTACAGAAAAATCGCATGACACTCTTGGAAAAAGAAATCAGACGTTTTGTCATGTGAGTGCCCGCAACCTCGATTCACAGCAATCTTTACGCTCATACACATACAACAGCATTATTTGTCTTCTGGCCGTGTCCGTCGCAGTCCTTTGGATAGTACTTTGGGCTGGATGGCTACGAACGCAGTATCCCAAATTCATGTCTGCGTCAGACTTATTGGTCAACATCGTCTCTCTTATGGTCGCTTTCATTCCAGAGGTAGGGATACATTTCACAAATCGAAAATTTTGTTGTAGTTCACTAACATGAAACATCACCCAGGGCTTACCAATATGTATCACTCTCGGATTAACTATCCTTTCACGACAACTAGCTGCCAAACAGGTGGGCAACCCAGCTTCTTCATTCCAATTGCACATTCTCTAACTATCTCATATGATGAACTAGATCCTATGCAAATCGCTGTCCACTGTTGAAACTCTTGGGACTGTTGAGTGAGTCCATCATCAGACCTTTACTTTGTATAGTGGATTCAGCTAAATGGCTTCCCAAATCTAGCGTTGTCCTTTCAGACAAGACCGGAACACTGACATCAGGTCGCATGAAAGTGACGGATGTTGTGATTGGGAAGAAGATCATCTCTACATCGGACTTACGCGGACATTGTCTCGTCAGCTACGGAAAGGACGTCTCGCCTTTGGGCAAGGTAGCAAATGATCTCGCTGCGATCGCTGCGGTCTGTAACGGCTCTCGTTACATCGATGCTGAGCCATTATTGGACGACGAGGAAGGAAAATCTCCCATTAATGGAAATTCAACGGGTAATCTTAATTATCTCAGCACCGGCCGTCCGATGATGTCTAAGGAGTCTTTGCCTTTCAGATGCTTCTTTGATCAGGTATGCCCATCTGTTCGGACCCGTCAGTCAGTATCAAGAGCAGTGGATCGAAGTCTTCGACCTCGCTTTCAATTCAGGTAAATCACACCCCTTCATTTGCCTAACATCATATATAACTGACACAAATTCGCAACAGACATCAAGTTCTGCGCGAAGCTTCTGAAGCCACGACTCACCTCACAGGCGCCGGCTGGTGTTCAAAGTGACCCCAACTTCACATCCGAGAGCGTGTCTATATTTGCCAAAGGGGTAAGTCTTCGCCATATTCATGTTATTTACAGATACTGATGGCCTCATCGTGTGAAGGCTCCTGAAATACTTTTACAACGCTGCACACACATATGTCGCCCGAACGGAAGTGTGGAACCACTCAATTCTGCAACCATGGATTCCTTAATCAAGACTCAAGAGGCAAATGCTGCTGTAGGAAGCAGAGTCATCATGTTGGTGCGCAAGACTTTTCCCATTCTAGATTTGTACAGTGACATACCAGCCGGGAAGTCTTTATCGGACCTTGTTGTGGACATGACCGTCGTCGGGCTCTTAGTCCTCTCTGACCCACCCAAGCATGATGCAGGCAAGACTGTGAGATTTGTTTGTTTGTTTCACTGTATGCATACATCTAACATGATTCCATTTGCTCGTAGGTGGGAATATGTCGCCGAGCTGGAATGAGGTTTTTGGTCGTGACCGGGGATTTAGGCCAAACAGCGTTGGTTCACTCTCTCTCTCCTCTTTGTTACACATCACTTATATATCTTTCATATTAGAAAATTCGTCGGCAAAAGTGTTGGCGCCCTCACAGTCGAACCAGTTGGACTGAAAGACCTCAAAGCAGATATTCCTATTGAGCTTGTTGCACCCTATCAGCCCAAGCCAGCCTCGCAACTGCGTGCCATTTGCTTGACGGGAACAGAGCTAACGGTGATGAATGAATCCCAATGGAAGCAATGTATTGGTTTCGACGAGATCATCTTTTCTCGCACCACTCCGCAACAAAAACTGGAAATTGTTCGCAGGTTTCAAGACAAGTACATGATCATTCACTCTCTTTCGAACTTAAACCAGGTATCCTTACAAACAATGACCAGTTATACATCATTACATCATCAAGCGGTCACGTCTGTGCTGTCACAGGAGATGGAGGTCAGAATAATTACTCCCCCTCAACATTCGCATGAAAGCCCATTACAGTGATACTCACATCCGCACTCTTGAATGACTGCAGTGAACGATGCAACCGCTTTGAAAGCTGCTGACATAGGGATCGCCATGGGATCCGGAAGTGAAGTAGCTATGGAGGTTAGTCACATGAAATATCGATTCATGTTATGGACAATCTAACCTCATTTATGCACCCTAGGCTGCAGATCTTGTTTTGTTGAATGGTCAGTTCGAAATCCGATTTCTAAGACACAATCATACCACAACAGTCTAATGGGCAAACGCGTCCTGGCAGATTTTGGAAGCGTTGTCACAGCTACTCTCTATGGAAGGCTTTGTTTCGAAAATCTGAAGAAACTGACCTTGTACTTGCGTTCGTCGTTTTTGTATTCTAACATCATACTCCCGTACTGACAAACCAAATTATCGCGATTATGTACAGTTCCTTCCGGAAGTTTTAGCGAGTTGATCCCAATGCTACTTGTCCTCTGTGCAGGTCTTCCAGACCTTCTCAATCCGATCCAAATGATAATCATCTGTTTGTTTCATTCCACACAAATACTTTTCACATTGATTCTGGTGTAGCGAAAATTAACACAGATTCGTATTCATCAGGTATAGGAACAGATGTCCTACCAGCTCTTGCTCTCATTTTTGAGCAACCGGAAAAAGATTTGCTCTTAAAAGCACCAAGGAAACAAGCAAAGGAAAAATTGATTGATTTCAAGACTCTGGCTCATGCATACATGTTGTTGGGTCTTTTTCAATCCATATTTTCACTGGTAAATCATTCTATCCTATAAGGTGCCTCCTGTTGACCTGAAGAATGTACTAATTACTTTCCTTTTTAGGTCATCGCGTTTCACTTTGGATTCTATCAACGAGGCGTCAATCTGTCTGACCTACTTTTCTCCTAGTAAGTAGCTTTTTTTCTTCTTGAAAACTTCACTCATCATTCATAATGGTTCTCCTTCGCCTGTGCCAATTTTTTTAGTGGACGAGCCACGGTCGACGCAGATCTGCTAGAAGAGGCAACTAAGGCCGCACAGTCTATCTATTTCTTCAGCATCATCTTTTCTCAATGGGGTAAGTATCAGAAATTGATTATCAAAACTTGATGCAAATCTAACATGCTCTTGTTCAGGGACTTTACTTTCCACGAGGACACGAAGGTTATCGATCATCAATCATTTTCCTGGATCACAAGGAGCGGGAAAAAACCTCTTCATCTTCCCTGCAATGTTCATCAGTCCTATCTTGGCTTTCATAATCTCCTTTATACCTTTCTTTCAAGAAACTTTGGGAACTAGACGGATTGGTTATGAAAGTATTCTTGCTCCCAGTAAGTCTCATGGGACCTACTCATTAAACCCATATTGAAGAAAGCTGACATTATCAACTTAGTTTCTGTTTCACTTTTAGTCTTGCTTATTGATGAGCTTAGGAAGTGGGGCGTAAGGCATCATCCGAACTCTTTACTTGCTAAGATTGCTTGGTAAAATCATAAAAAACTTACAGTAGTGTATAACTTATATCCTTAATTGCAAACCAACACTATAATCACTTAATTATGCAGTAATAAAATAAATAACTTGATAATTGACATCAGATTGGGTCATATTCTAAAGTACTACCTGAAATCCTTAATCTAATACAAATTTACCAATTCCCAATAGAGCCATTTGATCAATTCCTTTTTCATCCTTTGGTCTTGACTCTTTAAGGTAAAGCTAACTTGTCTTTGAGTGGTCATGGATATGTGATTGCTCAAAGACATGGTATACTCTTGCTCAGACTAAGACAACAAAGGGGCCACTTTGCGGTTTTTTTTTGGAAATATAGCCGCACAATCTTTCAGGTATACTTCAATCCATGCACTGAAAAAATGTTGTCACGGTCGGTGCGTTCTCTTAAAGTCAGCGCTATTCCACCTTGCGCTATGCGTCCTTTCACATTGGCTACCGGGCTGTATGTAGTGGCAGCCTGCCAGTGCTAGCCCGGGGCCAAATGTAGTGACGCACGGACACAAACCTTGAGGGTGCCTTTCTTCAGTGTCACGGTTCAGCCTCAACCACGTCATCAACTTTTTACCATCCCATCAATCAACTTTCTATATCATGAGAACTTCAACCTATCTCCTCAGCATCAAAGAACTAATCACTTCTCAATCATATCATCACCATCACCATCATCATCATCATCATATATTTCTCTCTATCTCCTAATCTCATTCTATACTGTCAGTCTTCTCTTTCTTTGTCTTTTCAAACCTAGCCATTCAGCTCACCTTGCCTGTTCGCTCTTTCTCATCACAGTCAAGTCTTAATCACTCTAATCTTCATAACCTTCTGCTTGTATGATTAGACCTCACTTTCAATCAGAAATCGCCAACGACTCACTGGGTCCTTCTACTTCAAAACCCCCTCGATTGCCCATTTCACATCGGCGAAAGTCTTCATCACAGCGTCCTGTTCCATTGGACCTTCAAAAGGGAACGGTTCTTAAAGAAAACGATGAACGAGCAGCTCACTCTCTACAATCGAACCATTCAAAGTCTTCTACTACTAATACAGCTCAAGAGTCTCGCGTTCGGAAACTTACATCTGCTACTCTGAGAATCCCTGTTCAACCTGGACACTGTGTGGTCATCGGACGAAAACCTAATATCTTCAATGTTCCTAGCGAGGTGGATGTTAAGGTCACACCTGTTACTGCCATCAAACTTCCCGGAACTTTTACCCATGCCTCTCGCACACATGTCTGGTGTACACTTATTGAACCACCTCTGGGTGGCCTAAACCTGAGAATTGTAGTAATGGGTCAAAATGGTTTAAAGGTAGACGATGAAAGGTTTCCTCAAGGTGCGAGTCGTGGGGTTGAATTACCAAATGAAGAAGGAGAACAAGTCGAATTGGGTTTTTGGGGTGGTAAAAGAGTTGAATGTTATGTGAAATTAGGGGAAAAACCAGTTCTACTCACTCGTCCAAGAACTTCTACTATTGCTCGTTTTGGTCTCATTGCATCTGAAAAATTTGATGAACCTCGGATTGGAAAACGAAAGAGTCGAAATAGCTGTCCTATCGGTATCAATACTGGACTTCAGTTTCCTGTGTCTCATTCACGTACGCCTTCTGGTAGTAATCTACTACCGCGCAGTGCAACCTCTGAACTCGAACCTTCATCACGTAATAAACCTACCTCTTTCAAGTGAGCAGGTCTTTTTTGCAAGCTCCGATTCCTCTCGCTCTGAACCTTCCATTTCTCGCCTATACGAATCCATGCATGAATAAGGTTAGATCACGGCTTTAAATCATCAAGTGCAGTCACAATACCCTTCATCAACATTTCCAATCACATCTTTCTTGATATCTAAATTTTACTTTTGTATTTCTTTCAACATTACCCAAACGCAATTTTTAATCACCCAATATGTAATATTTATTAAAATCTGTATGAGCATTATCTAGTTGGTCTTTCTTTCCTACTAATCCCAAATTTTCAATATCTTGCTCATGGTTTATCTAATCCTAAGTGAGGATTTAATAACAATTGAAGTTGGAGAATCAGAATGGTTCAAGAAATGAGATGAACATCCTGAGATGTTATGACATTCATTTGAGTATCAATTTTTGTCATCATCTAACCGTGTCAAAAGTCACAGAATTCCTAACAAGTTTTGTGTGAATTGAGATCCTTTCCAATTTCAAGTTACACAGCAACCACTGAAAGAAACAGGGAACTGAAACACATCTCTCACTATGCCAATCTGCACCGTGCACACTGCTATGAGTAAATGAATATAGGAGGTTCAATTCGAGTTTCTAAAGACTTTGGTCAGAGTTTGACCAAGGAAAAGGTTGCTACCCTACCGGTGAAGAAACCCCCTATATGATGATCTTGACGAAGAGCGAGTGGTTTCAGCGTAGCTTTGAAGGTATGCCTGATAAAGGTCCGAAGCAGTATCCTTTTGTAAGCCAAGTTTAGTAGGTAAGAGCTATCCGAGCCTCGAGGCCATGTAGTGTACGTCATTATTTTCGCTACGACCTGTTCTACAGCCATTCCGATATTGCTTGTCGCTCCGGTTTGAAAAAGAAAAAGTGAGACCTAAGTTTTTACCTGTTTTTACTCAATAAAACTTCAAACTTGGCTGTAATTCAAGGCAATACAGCCAAATTCCAGGTTTTAGCCGGTTAAAACTTAGGTTTCAAGCTCACAAACTTTTTCTTTTTCAAACAGGTGCGACAAGCAATATCGGAATGGCTGTATGTACCTTGAGCGAAGAGTTTTGTAGGTCTTATCTAGTCGAATAACGAGTTCTATTTGTTGGTAACCAAAGGAGAGATTCCCTCGTTAAAGGGTGAAAAACTTAAATGTGATTCATTAGCTGGCTTCATTGGAAGTCAAACATGTCAGACTCTCTTTTGGTTTTTGATGCAGGGAAGCATTAAAACTTTTGCCAAAGAATCGGAGTCGCTGACAAGTTGACGAATATGGCGATGTCTTGTCAGTAGGCTAAGACACTCTCGGTTTGCTCAAGTTTTTGGTATATAAGGACACCATTTTTTCAGAAAAAAACATGTTCTCTCCCTCATCATCCTTCAAGAGCTTCATCATTGTAGACACACTTGCTTCCTGATCACCTTCATATATATATATTATTTAATTTCTTTGAAAAATCTTTAAGATTCAAAGAAATTATTTAATATTTATCTTTTAAAATTTAGATTTGATTGAATTCCTGGAGATTCCATTTGACTTTTATTTTATCATTTATCCTTAGACCTTTTAGAATATAAACCTATCAAGACATACAGGAGCAATGGATACATTTCATCTACTTGACATTCTACGTACCAAATCTAACAATTATGCTCCTATGAAAATGGGTGTATTATTTCTATACGGTGCCATCTTATGTTCTTCAAGCCCAATTCCTAGTCTATCAACTCCGTTTGGAGGATCACCTGCTTCTACTACTCCTGACCTAAGCGTTACCAATCCTCAAGGGACAACTCAAGCTGTCAAAGGCTATACCAATGTAGAGACCAAGCCATTCAATCCAAGTAGTTCAAGTGATAAAACAAATTCAGATCTTACCACCCTAGCAGGTATGCCGTTGTCTTGTCATGAAACCATTTTTGCCTTGCAAAGTTGAGATACTAACAAGATTCATCCGTACTTTTAAACTTTATTTTTTTCCTTCCATAAGTTGATGGACTCCAAACCGGAAAATCACCAAACCTGACATCCTCATACTCAACCCCAGCCACACCAGTAGGATTAGGGATAGGACCAGAAGTAATAACTGGAACTGAATCTGGACCAAAGTCACAATTAGAATTGGGTTTGGGGTTGGGGTTGGGTTTAGGATTAGGGTTATCTGGATCTGGGTCAGGATCAGGAACATCCAATCCCATGACTGGCTCACTAGGTGATACTTTTAGCAAACTTGCAAGTTTGGTTGAAGATATATTAGGTGGTAATTCCGTATCATCATCTGGAAATGGAAACCCTTCAACTCCATCTTGGTCTACATCAAATACTCGAGGTAATTATGGTTCAACCACTCTAGGAGGAAACCAAGGCGGAAGCAATTCATGTAATTGATTTTCTTTTGATCAATGATCAAAATCTAAACAAAACTGACTTTTTTGCTAATTCTCCTTCTTGTTGACCAAGCAGTAGGAAACTCGGGCTATGATCAGTTAGGATCAACTCCAACATACCACACTCAAACTTCAAATCCCTCCTTGAACAGTCTTTCAGGAACTACCTCTAACCCCTCAAACAGTCAATCAGGAAATCAATATAGCACATCAAACAGTCAATTAGGAAATCAATATGGCACGTCAAACAGTCAATCAGGAAATCAATATAGCACGTCAAACAGTCAATCAGGAACTCCATATACCCCATCAAGTATCACAGGACAACCAGATGCCACATCAAAAAATCCTTCATTACAGGTAGTATAAACAGTGGTGCATAGTGGTAGGCAGTAACAATAGGTATCACAATGAAGAAGGGAATCATGAATCATAGTGATGAGATCTTAGATTGAGATTGCTCAACAAAGCAAAACATGTGTTTTTTCAATTATTTCTATTGTAAGATGTACTAGAATCTATCAAAGTATGGTGGCTATATTGTAACTTTTATTTATTATCATGTATATATTTACTGAACTTCAACATACTTTGCTGGCTTTTTGCTATCTTTGTACCCTGAAAATGAAGTGGACATGTTCTATAAACTGCACACCTGCTAAAAAGCAGCTTGTCAAAGTGATCACAGCTATCATCTTGCAAAATGAGATCTTTAAGATTTTTGATCAAGTTCCTTGCTGAAATTTATCAGAGTTTTTGGATTTTGCATGATCATCAAGTCTCCTTTGATTTGATGACAGACCTCCCACTCCAGACCCCTCAGACCAGTATAGCTACAACCAGCTTTTGACAGTCACATATATGAAGCCAATGAATGATGAAACAAGGTTAGGGTACAAATTGGTACAAAGGCAAAATTAACAAGCAAACTCATCATTCTGGGATCAAGGATCAAGCTTTATACATGCACCTCAAAAACTGAACAAAATATTCATTGTCATATATAATTGACTGGGCTGAATTGACTCAACTTTACCCCAAAGATTCCAAGGGACAATTGCCATCTACAAGTCCCAATCTCTCTCCCCCTTTGGAACTGCTGTTCTCACCTCTACCTATCAACAATTGTGTCTGAGTTATTATTCCATACCTTGGAAATAAACCTAAAATCTTTGGATTGTACCTCTCCTTAGTCTAGGGTTTCAAATCATCAAGCATAATCACAATGTCCTTCCTCATCATTTCAAATCATATTTTTACAATCTATCAACTTTCATTTTGCAGTTTTTTTAACTTGACCCAACCATAATCTGGTACTTAATATTTGATATTTTGCAAAAGATATATGTCCATTAGCCTGTCTTCATGACTGATTCCAATCTTTAGCTAAATGTCTTGCTCATTTGCAACTCAATCCCGGGTGAGGATTTATCACAAATTGGAGTTGAAAAACCAGAAAGGATCATTAAATCAAATGGACATGCTGATCTGTTATCAGTTCCATATGAATATTGTTTTTTCACATGATTGCAGTATTAAAAGTTGCACCCCACTTAAGGAGTGATGCACCTGGATTTTCACCATGCCAAATTGCACTGTAGATACTCGAGTCTCCTGTAATTGGGAACCAAAGGCTATGTATACCGCGTTTAAATCATGTTACAACTTTTTGATATGAGTTTGACCAGGGAAAAGGACTGCTACCCTACCGGTGTAGAACACTTCTCTCTCTGATGTTCTTGATGAACAACTAGTGGTCTCAGGAGGAGGTTCGAAGGTGCCTCGATGCAAAGGTTCGAAACAGTGCCCTTCCATGAGGCAAATTCAGTATGTAAGAGCTATCCGAGTCCATGTGGTGGGTGTCATTTTGATCGCTACGACCTATTCGACCTCGAGCAAAGGATTATGTGGGTTTCATCAAGGCCGAAGAGCAAAATTAAACGATTATATTCCAACCTGATGACAAATTCCTTCGTTGAGGGTGAACAATTCTGAATACGATTAACTGGCTCGCTTCGTTGAAATTCGAACTTTTTGGTACACTTTCCATCAGTTTGTACGTCTTGATGCAAGGAGGCATCAAAACTTTTCCGAATAATGGGCTCGCTGACGAACTGAGGAATGTGGCGATGTGTGGTCGACGAGGATGGAACCTCATTGAGACGCTCTCGATTTGGTTTACTTTTTCGATTTATAAACACATCCCATTTTCAAAAAACTCATGTCCACTCCCTCATCATCTTCCGATATCTTGACCGTCTCAATTTCCCTTACTTTCTGATCACATCCATATTTATATTATTTGATTCCTTCAAAATCAATTAAGATTAAAAGAAATTATTCAATTTTTATCTTGAAAAAATATATTTGGTTGAAGTCCTGGTGATTTCATTCGTCCTCTATTTATTATTTATTATCGAACCTTGTAAGATATATATTTATCAGAACATTCAGAACCCATGGATACTTTCAATCCACTTGAAATTTTACGTACTAGATATACTACTCCCAAATATGCACCTTTGAAGATGGGTGTATTATCTCTATATGTTTCAATCTTATGTTCTTCGAGCCCGATTCCTAATAATTCAACTTCGCTGGGAGGTCTAGCTTCTTTGTCTACTTCAGGACCAAGTCTTTTGAATCCTCAAGGAATAAATCCATCTGCTCAAGGGTTTTCCACTGTAGAGACCAACATTAACGGAAAGAAAAGCAAATCTACTCAACCATTCAACTCGAGTACTCCAGTCAATCCTCAAATGAATGAAGAGATTACCCCCCAACCATGTATGAAGATTTCGGACCATAAATAACTTTTTGCCTGTCAAGAAAACCAAGACACTGACTCAATTCTTTTGTTCTTTATGAATGTTGTCTATTTTCCTTCCATAAGTTGATGGACTCGAAACTGAAAAGTCACCAGGTCTACCATCCTCACCTTCTGGATCAGGATCAGGAAATTACAATTCAATGACTGGGTCATTTGGTGATACCTTTGGTAACCTTGGAAAGTTGTTAGAAACTTTATTAGGCAGTAGTTCCATATCATTCCCAGGAAATGGGAAACCTTCAATTCAATCTTGGTCTACAGTAGAAACCAACATCAATGGAAAGAAAAATGTTACAAAGCATCATTATGATTCAAATAACCCAGGCGGAAAACAAGATGGGAGCAATTCACGTAATTAACTTTCGTTCAATCAAAAATCAAAAAATTCAACTAAACTGATTTTTTCCAAAAAAAATCCTTGTTGGTGACTAAGCAGCAGGAAGCTTGAGCATGGAACCAGATGGATCATATCCAACAAACTACCCTCAAGCTACAAACTCATCCTCAAACAGTCTATCAGGAACTCCATATACACCTTCAAACAGTCTTTCAGAAAGCTCATATTCCCCATCAAATAGCCTTTCAGAAATTCCGTATGGCTCGTCAAACTATCTTTCAGGAACTCCAGATTCACTTAACACTCATTCGGGAAGTCCCAATTCCCTATCAAACAGTCCCTCAGGATACAGCCCGAGTGGAGACGGTCCTGGTGGCAGTGGCAGCGATAAACTCGGAAGTGACGGTGGTGGACCCGGTGGACCGGCCGCTGGCTATGCGGCTGATATGAACAGTGGTAACGGTGGACTTGGAGGTAGTAAGAGTGACTATGAAGATGAAACAGAGAATGATCAATGATTGTACTGGAATTCGAGATTGAGGTTGCTTAACAAAGCAAAGACTACGTGTTTTTTGTGCCTGTCTTTTGTAAGATGTAGCGGAATCTGCTATCATGGCTAGATTGTGACTCTTATTATTTTGAACATATTGACACTTGAAATACATACTTGAAGTTTGACTGCCTGACTTTTCAACATCTTTAAACCCCAAAAATGAAGTGGACATGATATTCTCAAAAGTACATATGTACCTGCTACAAGGCATCCTGATATGGTGATTGCAGCTATTATCTTGCAAAAATCAAGGATCCATTCTCTTACGTGGGAGGCAAGTTCTATTGTTGAATAAGGCATAGAAGGAACTCTGATGCTTCCACAGTCAGAGTTAACTATTAACTTTGAGATGAAAAGTAAACTATTCCCTAACATGTTCTACTGCTTCTAGCTTACTGCCTTTCCTGAGGCCAATAAACCATGGGCGTGGTGTGGGGGTAGCTCCGTAGGAGGAGGGATCTAGTATGGGTGGAGACCACCCATCCTAGAACTCTTCCTACGGGGCAAGAACAGGCTAGAGAAGAATAGACTTCTCAACCCCCTGAACTCACGAAGCCTCGAGCCGTGAGCCTTGAGAAGTCAAACTCAAACGAACCCCCCCACCTCGAGCATAGTTTCACAATCTTACTGTCTCACTCAGTCATTTAATTAAAGGATACGGAGAATAGAATGACCTATGAATGTCATCCGCTCTATACTCTCAGCACCCTTGCTATTGAATTTCAACAAACTCTAAATCCACCACACTTACAGATCTCACATGTCAAACTCCAAATTAACAATCTATTAATCTGAACTCTCACATGTTCCGTAACCTTTCGAAAAGTTCTTTGATTGCATGAAGTCACTTCGGCATATCCACCTCGTGTCAACCTAACAACAGCATTAGAAGCATCCAACTGGGACAACCAACAAAAACTCCAAGAGGTATGATTTACTCGGACAACTCTATGAATCAGTTGTCGACGAAGTCATCTAACTGATTTACTATCAACCAATTGGCCGTCTCCTTCATTTCCTTGTTGCTAAACTTCCTCAAGTAGATCTTATACGCATCTGAAGCCCATCTTCCATGGATCTTCACCTCTTCACGAGTCGCCCCCAAATTCCATCAGAGGGAGGCACCACCAATCCGGAACGAGTGGCCGAACAAGAGTTGGTCTTTCTCAGATCTACACCCATTCCACAGTCTGCGTAGCTCCTTAATAACAAAACTCTTCTTGAAGAGGATGATTCTTCCATCTTCTTCACTTGCAAAACCAAACACCGGATCAGTTGACTTTCTAGTTCTGAAGTCAAAGAGTACTCGCAATGCTCTAACCGGATCGAGTTTGGATTTCTGTCGAGGCAGGTAGATGTATTGGATTTCACCATGCTTTGCTGTCTTCGCTCCATGAATCGCGATCTTGGCATAAGAATCCTTTGGTCCCCACAAGACATCTCCCCAAATCGGCATCCGCTTCCCTGGATCATCCGACACCAACTCTCCCAGTCGAGCGGTACCCCAAAAGGCTACCAGAGCAATCGCATAGATTACCGCGTCTTTCTCGTACGTTAAATCAACAAGTTCTCTTAAGATTGCTAAATCTGACACTAATACCGGTGGTTTTAACTTCTCTTGCGTCTTCAGTTCTTGTTCGACTGCTTCAGAGGCTCTAATCAATAGCGAAACCGTGTCGTCTTGATCCAAAGGATATGGTCTCCGATGGAATCGATGCCAAGCCTTCAACCCAGCGATGTAAGATTTCAAGGTAGTTGACTTGACCGATTCATCATCATCTACTAAGTTTTTGTTCTTTTTAGACGCCCAGACCACAAAGCCAAGGAGGACCTCCGACAAGATTGGTAGCAACAGAGTCTTATCCACCTTCTTTACATCTGTGAATCGCATCAGTTTTACTACCCCAGAGTTGTAATGTTTGAGGGTCCCATCTTTCCAAGAGCCTCTTAAGAAATGCTGCTGAATCACATCCGAATCCGATCTATCTATCCCAAATGCGTCTTTTTTGAAGGATCCGAAAGGTTTGGTTATTTTTGTTAAGTCATCTTCCTCCTTTTTTGATTTTTGACCGTCAGTTGACATGCTTGATCTCTTCTTCTTCCCCATCGTGCACTTAAGATGATTGGACGGGCGTAAATTGGAAAAGAAGGGGACAGAGATCTGTAGGAACCTCAATCAAAACTTCTTTCCACCAGAAAAGATTTTCTTCAAGGGTCCCCCTAGAGAGACTGTCCGCCTTGTTGTCTTTCGACGTTACACGTTTCTGCTTTATGTTCACAGCCCCCAACTACTGGTCACTGGCAGGCCAGTACATCCGATGTCTCCAAAATGTTTTCAACAAAACTTCAATTGGTTTTCAGCATAACATCCATCTGCTATCAAGATGTTTTGGGTCAGTTACCAGCAAAATATGTCATGCCACCAAAATTGAGATGATGTCATACAGCATCATAAACCTGTACAAACCTGCTCCTGTATTTCCCCACCAAGAATATATAGTTTATTAACCTTTGTGGCATAAATTGACTGAGTTATTGAGGTTTGAAAAAAAATCACAGACAAAAAATACTATTTTTGGACTATACCTAAGAATTGATTCTGGAATATCTTCCAGCTTCATCAATATACATACACAAAAAAATTGATATTCCTTTTGAAAACATGTTTCTCCACATTTTTGTCCCCTAGAACCTTCCTGTATGGGCAGTATTTCTATATGTAATTGTGGTGTGTACATGAGCAGTCAACAATTTGATTGATTCTTTGTTTCTAGGCAGAATATGGCAAAGTTTATGGCAGAAATTTTTGTCAAATACCATCTACATGTACATCAATCAAATTCAGAATGATTTTGGCAATATGTTCCCTCAAATTTTTTCTTGGGGCAAAGAACTTCAGAAAATCAAACTTGCAGACACATTCAGGAATTACATGTAGAAATACTGCCCATACAGGAAGGCTTTAGGGGACAAAAATGTGGAGAAACATGTTTTGAAAAGGAATATCAATTTTCTTGTGTATGTATATTGATGAAGCTGGAAGATATTCCAGAATCAATTCTTAGGTATAGTACAAAAATAGTATTTTTGTCCGTGATTTTTTTTTCAAACCTCAATAACTCAGTCAATTTATGTCACAAAGGTTAATAAACTATATATTCTTGGTGGGGAAATACAGGAGCAGGTTTGTACAGGTTTATGATGCTGTATGACATCATCTCAATTTTGGTGGTCTCCCAACCACTTCTCAACAAATTCTCAATCGATGGATGTTATCCATTTGATATCCATTTCATAACTTTCTCATAACTTGCTCATAACTTGCTAGGGTCGGTGGGAGGCACTGGCCTGCCAGTGACTTGTGATTGGGGGCTGTGGTTACAGCCCAGTTCCATAAGCAGTCTCTGTATAACTTTCCATTCCTCATTGACATCTTTATCTTTAGACTTTCGCTTACGGATTGCATGCTCTGTTGTCGTATTATCCGTGTGGACCCAGAACCGACGACCCTCTACCTTCGTTAACTTTGTCAGCACTAACAGCCCGAGGCGGATAGCTACGGTCTCCGCCCAAGCTATCCTGCGCTTGTGCTCTCGTCTGCCCAGTACTTCCCAAGTTTTCACGAACTTGAAGCAGGCCCAGAAATCGCCAACCAGCACTCCTATGCTGTAAAGTAAAGGACAAGGAGATTCATTAATACTTGAACTCTGACCCTTGTTCGGGACCAAACTCACCCAAAGGATGAGGCTGCGTCGCCCACCCACCCTACCTCTTAGGGAACCGGGTTTGGAACAATACGGCAAGCCTCAAATCCTTGTAAGCAATCCCTCCATTCCCTGAGATCTTCCAGAACGTCCACCGGCGCCTTCCTCTTTGCCTGATGGTTGTTCCAAGACTTCTTCCAGCAATACATGGAATTCAGGTATGCTGCCATGTGCGGAACTATATGGACAGTATGACACATCCTTCCTACAAACTTTTCCACCTGTGAGTACGACCAGGATTCTTCCTCCTTCAGGAATTCCTTCACTTGTCCTAGTCTCTCTTCTAACTTTTCCGCCGGGAGTCATACCGTATGGTGTCTTCCATTCCAGATAAACCCCAAGAATTTCTGCTCAATATCGAATTCGTGATTCTTCACCGGGTTTGTGTCTACTCCCATCGAGTTACTCAAACGGGTGACATCTTCTAGTGATTCTTTCTTTCCTGGTCGTCTGAACAGCAGGTTATCGTCTACCCATCGGAAGATGGCAGGGAACCCGAGTTCAACAATCATTATTTGTTTCCAAGTGTCTGCCGGTGCACCGAAAACACCGCAACTTGCCACCCCTCCAAAACCAACCGCTAGGACAATCCACAACCTACCTCAGAAGTCCATAATAATTAAGTACCTTCTCTGACTGTGGTGAACTGGCAGCTGCCTGTACGCCTTCGCCCAGTCAAACACCACCATTTCTCACTCCCCTGGATTCACTCTGAAGAACTTTGCGACCGTCTTGAAATCGTCCCAGGTGGTTTCATAGTTCCTCTTGTCGACAAAAGAGTTCACCAAAGGTATGTTTCCATCTTTCTTTGGATAAGAGAGATCGTTTATAAGCCTAACCAAACCGTCTCCATTCACCGCGCTACCCATCGGATTAGATCAAAAGAAACCGAATTCTTTGTACAACTCCTGGTGAGTAAAAGGACCAATGATACGACCTGCTGCATGTTCCTTAGCCAGCGTTTTCTCTATCTGGTCTTTCGCGTCTAGAGCAGAAGCATGATTCTCAGGTGTGAACCACTTCATGTCACCTACCGTATGCGGTGGGATGCCTAAGCAAAAACCGTCTACAAAGCCGTCTACAATGTAAGGTATGTCGTCTTTCAATCCTGCCCTCTCCATCAGAAACTTCCACTTTCCAATGACCATATTACACTTCACCCTTGCTGGCCATCTACTCGCATCCTTCACCTTAAATATCTTCCGGTCTTTCAGAGGTAACACTGGTTTCTTCCTCTCCTCATATTATGAATCATCCGAATCATCTGAGCATGCATCATTACCTTCCCTCTCTGCTCGCACTATCTTGGTTCAATGCTTCTTGATGATCCAAGTTCAGAACAACCTCCGCGAGTCCTCGGTTCACTGCTACAGCAAAAGTCTCAGGATGAACTAACGTTTCAACTTCTACGTCTGCAGCTCTCGCTTCTACGACTGCAGAAGGCGTTCCTCTCATCGATTCACTCAACCTCAACTGATCTAGAACCCAGATTCTGGGACCTTTTGGGCTGTCCTAAATCACCAGATGAAGACCAAGAAAATAGAACAGTTTTTATTTCAGGACTCATTCCACAATTTCATCACTGCCTACTACTTCTCTCGAGACAGGAAAACGTTCAAATCTTAGGATCAACATACAAGAGAATGACAAAACATGTGAACAAATTTACGCCCAGGCAAGAATTTAAACAATTTTGACACGCATAGGTGGATGAAGTCAAGACAACCGTAAACAATCCGAATCAAACCAATTCATCCATCGTCACACAGACCACTGGAGATTTCAAACCTGTCAGTAAGTCATCTCGATTGTCAATTTTTAAGACTGACTGCTCACCAAGGACCTCCATTTTGGGCTTTCTGCTTCCCTTTCTGGTTGCCTGGATGCTTATTAGCATGCTGTTGCCCATGGGCAACCCAATCCTGGCCGCTAGGACCTGCATACGCGTTGTTCTGCGGGTATTGCTGAGTGTACTGAGCATAATAGGGCACGTAAGGTTGTCCTCCTTGAAAGCCTTGAGATGACGAGTTTCTTTACTGAAACCCCCCTCCTCCATTTCCATGCCCCCTATTTCCACCCCTCTTTTTCTTGAATGGCTTCCCAGCCGAACCACTACCTCCACCTCCTCTTTCTCCATATTGATACTCTGAGCTCTGTTTGGAAGAACTAGCCACCGCTTGATGAGAAACAACTTGTTGGCCAGTATGAAAATCGAACCCATGCTTGGGTTGGCCCGGGGCATAATGATTTTCTTCATACTTCAAATCGCCCGCCGTCTCCGCATCCCAGCGAGCTCGTCGAACAGCTTCCTCTTGGACTCCTTCAGGTAAGAGTACTTTCTCCACCTTCTTCCCTTTCTTCCCGTTCTTCTTCTTCCGATAGACACATTTTGAACGTTTCCTGAAGATAAGTGACCTAATTGCTAGATGGTATCGCAACCCAATCATCCAACACTTGTACCTCACTAATAGGTTGTTTACTACTTCCTTGTGTTGACGGATATACTTCGCGTAAGCCTCGTGACCATACAACTCGCTAGCATATCTAGCCTCCAGGTCACACGCTAAGATGAACTCTCCGAAGGTCATTTGGCGCTCTAGGTCTCTTTCAGAAGTCGAACGGGAAGGTCGTTTCCTCTTCTTGGAGCCATCGTCGACGGTGGAGTTGTGCGCCTCAATGTATGATCTCTTGAACACCTACAGAGGGACATAACGTTTGAGCTTCTTAAATCCTCTGTCCCAATGCTCCGGGAGATCCGGCAGATCTAAACCCGGTATCTTGTTAAATTCAAATTCAACATTCTTTTTCAAAACCAATTCTGCTTCTTCGTCCGAGTCTGACGATGAGCTTGACAAGCTCGATGAACCGGAGGATGAGGAGGATGACCCTGAAGACTCTGACACTGAGTCTTGGCCTTCTTTGGATGACGACGAGGTTGAGCTCCCTGAGCTACTAGAGCTCGAAGAGGAAGAACTGTCGCTAGACTCGGAGGGTGAGCAAGGCCTCTTTCTCTTGTTCTTTCCTTTAGATCTCTTCGCTTCCTCTTCTTTCTTCTTCAACTCTTCTTCCTTAAGGGTACTCAAAGTAAGTATGTACGTGTACATACTTTTTGCTATATACTTTTTTTGGCGGGGAAGACGAGGCCAAAAGTATATTTTTTTCTTTGTCCCCGCCAAAAAACGTATGTAGCGAAAAGTATGTAGCGCTACATACTTTACTTTGAGTACCCTTCTTCTTTTTAAATTTCTTGAACAACTTATCTCTCTTCCTCTCCTCTTTCACCTCCAGCTTCTCCTTCTTCGACACCTCTTCCTGGTTTTTCTTTAACCTCTCTTCCTCTACCATCTCTTTCCGTAAAAGCAGTATAGCTTGCATGTCAAGATGGTCGATGGCGTCAACTAAGCGTTCTACTAGCGGGCGACCATCGTTCACCATTGTCGTTTGGCTCACGGACACGTCGAAACCGCTCTTCTGGGACTCCAGCGCCGTTATGGGGTTGCTGTTCGACGCCTTTGCTTGACCTAACGAGCCTACTAAAGTAGCGTACAGCCCAACACTCATTAGTAACCCACGACTTCGGACCCAAAGCTTAGTTTGAAGTTCAATCAAGTAACAGGAGGTAGTCGAAACTCAAGAATGTTATAAACTGGAAGCTTGACAATAATGAAAGGAATGGCTATTGGCTATCTACCATAAGCGCACATCGAAGACAACTAGCTATTACGTCTTCGCCAGCTCTATCTTTATCCTCAATCCAATCATTGAGTTAGGAAGATCCACTCTCATGGAGTATGTCTTCAGTCAAACGGGGAGCTCAGTAAGCTACTACCTCTCTTCCATATTCTGCATAAACCAACGCTGACCAACCTTCGAGGTTAAGCAGATCTAACCGGACACATCACGGTGGTTGGATTTGAATGGGGAGGAGCGAGACGCTGCTACTCTTGAGAGAGCGAGTGGATTGATATGCTCTAATGAGCCAGGGCTTGGAGCTCAATAGCTACAACAAGTCGTGTAGAGAGGAGCTAACCAGCTGCAGTACTCATCTCCCAGCTCATCATTGTTTTAACCCGATAAAGAGAACAGAGAAATGTATATATTCGACAAGGAAATCAAATCATGAATAAAGGGAAACTCACTGTGATCATTGTCAATCAGACCACCATAAAGCTCTTTCCTCCCTTTAATACTCCTATCTTCATTTAAAGGGCTTGACAAGGTAACTCCTTTCCCGCCTTTTGACTTCTTCTTGTTCTTCTTTGTACTCTTCTTCTTTCCTTTCCCAGCACCCTCCTTACCATCCTCCTCTACCGACGAGCTTATCTCATCCATCTCCCCTCCCGAGCCATCTCTATCCTCAAAACCACCTTCCTCCATCTCTTTCACCCCAGACCCTTCAACTCCATCATTCGAGTCCTCAATCTGATTTTTGAGGGGCGAGCCCGCAATAGTATTGCTTGACATCGGATCCCTTGACCCCGCTCTTCTTTCTCGTTCATCTGCTTGCTCCTTGAGTTTAAGCGCATGAATCATCTTCTTCTCCTCTTCTTGCCTTGCTAAATCTAACATCTTCTGTGACTTGAAGTTGACTAAAGAATTCTTGGGTTTAAGTTTCCTCCACATTCATTCGACGGACTTGACAAGAACAACCAAGTTTAGAAGATTAAGACTATGAGAGAGTGAGAAGGATTTAAGTAAAAAACTTTGAAAATTCTGAGAAAGAAGAGATTTGCAAAATATTCCTTGCCGGATTGACAAGATTCAGCCGGGGGAATGAATTTGGGAGCAAGTGGGAAGAGGAAAATTTTCCCACTATCCTCGTCTTCCAAATTCATCCTTGAAGGAGATGTCACATCTCCCACAAGTGTGAAATCCCCCTTCTGAATCTGTCACTCCACCTCCCCACTCGCGAATGGAACTCATTGTACCTTCGCAAGCTGTGGAACACTACCAAGAGTTTTGAGATTATAGATCAAGTGTTATGCTGATATATATCAGTTTTTTTCCTTTTACACGGTCCTTCAGACTCCTCCGATAGTAAATAAGAGTAGAATGGATAACCTGTGTATCAAGGTTATGAGTATTCCAGATCATAACCAGATCATACTACATAGTGAAGTCCAGATGCCGTGAACATCTTGTATTCAATTTTCAAAGGTGAATTATATGATTGGTGTCCAAGAACTTAAGGCAATTCAAAAATCGTCACTAAAAATTTACAAGCTGAGATTGTTTTTCCTGATTCTGATAATGTAGCCTGCGTTGAACGATCAATTGTTGTGACTTTCCCCTGTCTTGGGAGGCGGCCCTTGGGCATGAATGTCTTATCATTTCATGTGCAAAGTCGTATGTCAAAATGTGCGAAAGGGGTTTGAGAAGCTATGATAATGCACTCTAGATGTTCGACCAAAACGAGTTCCTTGATGTATATCACGTCCAGAACTTAGCTCAAGTAAACACCGATGCAGAAACCACAAAAAGGTTCTATAGACTATGTAATCCTCCGTGGTTCACATTATTGGGGCAGGGAGGCAGTGAAACCTTTCCGAACAATGAGGTCGCTGAGAATTGAATGAGACCATGTGATGTCGAGGACACAACTTCGTTGAAACAGTCAGCAATTGCTTCACATCTCTGTTATTGAAAATATAAACGAAAAGCTCAACACTCCTGTCTGCCCATCACCGATCAACACTTCCACTTCCTTACTTATCTTTTTGATCACGTCTGAGATATATTATTCGTATTTAACTATTATTTGAGGAAACTAGTTGTTATTTACTTTTGATTAGAATCCTTTGGATTCTTGAATACTTCATTTCAAAAATTCTATATACCTTGCAGGACATAAGGTAACAGTCATTTAAAATCATGGACACTGTACATTTATTTAAAAATCTACATACCATATCAATCCTATATACACCTATAAGGATAGGTATACTATTTCTATATGGTTTTATTTTGTGTTCTGCGAGTCCTATTCCTCAATCTGATGAATTGCTTTCAAGTTTGTTTGGAGTATCAAATTCTTCTCCTTCCAATTCGAGTCAAAAGCCTTCTGTCCAAGGACTCACTACTGTACAGACCAACATCAATGGAAAGAAAAATAACTCAACTCAACCTTTTAATCCAATTGATTCTCAAACAAATGGAGACGCTATACCTCAACTATGTATGAGATTTCCTCATCTGAAGTGCATCTTGATTGTGAAGAAAAGTAAGATACTGACTATCACACCTTTCAATCTCTACAAATTTTACTCATTCAATAGCTGGACTACAATTTGGTAACTTGGGATCATCAGGTCAAACCTCATCCTCAAGCTCAAAAAAATTGAATCCATGGAATATAGGTTTACCAGAAGGTTTTGGAAATCTAGGAAATATTTTAGGAGATTTACTTCCAAGTGGTTTTTCATTGGGCAATGGAAAACCTTCAATCCAGACTTGGTCTACAACAGAAACAAATATCAACGGAAAGAAAAATGTTACTAATCATCATTATGATTCAAATAATCCAGAAGGAAATATAGAAGATCTAAATTCATGTAATAAGTCTTCTTCTGATTAATTGATCAATCCATCAAGACTGACTCTTTGCAAGCTTTGGTTTTGTCCCTGAAGCAGCAGGGAACTCGGGCCTTGACCAAAACAAACCACTTACAACAAACCACAATCAAACTCAAGATACCACTTCAAAAACTCCTTCAGGATACGGTCCAGGTGGCGATGTTACAAGTGGAAGTACCAATGATGAAAACATTGGGTTCAACCTTGGCGGTGGAGGTGCAAGTAGTACCACCGGTTATACGGGTGATCAAAGCGGTGGAAGCCAAAACAGCGGTAGTGGTGGAGGTGGAAGTAGTGCTGATGGCTCTACGAGTGATCACAATGATGGACTTGATCACAAAAGTGGAGGTGGTGGAGGTGGTCCAGACCTGAGCAATAAAAACAATGAAATCGACCAAAACAGTGGTGGTGGTGGAAGTGGAGGTAGTCCTAGTGGCTACCAAAACGACCAAAACACTGGTAGCGGTGAAGGTGCAGGTCAAAGTGGGAATAGTACTACTGATAGCAGCAATGGAGGAAATGAAGAAGATGAATTGCAAGGTGAAGATTGCTCGGAAGAACAGGAGTAAACCCTTTTTTACTATTTCTATTCAGCGTTTGAGAAAATGACACTCTCAATGTCATGAAATTCTTGCAAATAGAATAAATTAACAATGTTTCTGCCAAAGTTTGTATGTATGTGCATACATTGCTATCTCCAAACGTAAATACATAGGTCTCTTTTCCTGTCACATTGGCCTTGAGACCTTTCTTAAAAGTCAATCCAACTATATATTTGTGGTACTCATAGTTTGATACTCAAAGCAAGATGTATGCATACATACTTTTTGCTACATACTTTTTTAGGCAGGGAAAACAAGGCCAAAAGTATAATTGTTTTTTTCTGCCAAAAAAAAGTATATATGCAAACTATATTGATGTACATATGTAGCTTTGAGTACCACAGTTATATAGTAACACATATATAGTTTTCTTATAAACTTTGTTGGGTTGTTTTTTGGTGGTGAAAAAAGCCCTATGTAGATTCTTTTGCCAGGTTGGTGCTGTAAAAAACAAACAAACAAACTATATACAAAAAATAGGACCCCGGAAAGCTCCCCCTGAACCAACCAACATCAACCCCGGATTTGAGAATTTTTATACCCAAAAATCACGGACTTTTGGAGCTTTCATACCAAATTGGTCGGTAACATTTCAGTACCCAAAGTGAGCCCCGGGCTACAACACTATGTTTTGGTGCCATTTAGTGCCAAAAATGTTGGTATGAAGATGAGATTTCAAAAATCATACCGGGCATGTCTGTAACATGAAAGACTAACAAACCATTTTCATACCAGTTTGGTCGGTAACATGACCAAATCTTGACCACTCAAATCATACCAAACACGTTGGTAGGTTCAAGGGGAGCTTTTTGGGGTCCTCAAAAGACTATATACAACTTTGAACCACAATTCACAATAGTCATGATCCCTTTCAATTATCAGCTAAATGACACTAGTGAAATATAAATTCACACCCCTTCTACATTGGTTTCTTGAAATCAGCCCTAGAAAGGAAATGAGGTATATGTTAGTCAAGAGGAGGATCAACTCAGGATATGACACATAATTACCACATCATCTTTCCTGGAGAGGTAATAGAAGGGAATCTGTCCTGTCCACTTCATGTTTGTTGCCATTCTAAAACAGGCTTTGCTTGAAAACAATCAGACCACCCATAATATATCTATGTAGCTCAATGAAAGCCCTGCCAAAAGTGCGTGTTCCCCAGAGCCTGCTGCAACATATTACATGTCAGCCCTGAGCCCTGTGTACAGGATCACGGACCAACAAACACACATATAAATATATGTAATAAATATGTAAAGATATGCAACTTGTTTAAAACCATAAGTATTACACCTCATTGCTCAGTATGAAGATTCACTTAAGAATTAAGACTTAACTATAACTCAATAGTAAAGTTGAAACCTAACCCATAGAAAAACACACCAATGTGCCCACCACAAGTTGATGCATAGGTCTTAGAGTATACAAACCCTTCCTCTTCACACTTTTGAAGAGGAACCAACTTCATATCATTACACAAATCCAATTCACAACTTACTGGATTTTATGTCAAGAATATTGAGTAAAGTGATACTGTTGTACTTTGATCATCTTAGTTCCATCTTATTCAGGTTCTTGTAGAACCTCAAGTGGTGTTCTGAGCTTGTGGGAATACCAGCTAACAGAACAAGCTTGGAACATACATAGGGCACCTCATCAGCAAGTCTAAAGTACCCTGTGGCACCTCTGATTCCTCAGAGTATAAAGTATTGCAGGCTTGTGAAGTGGTAATATCAACCCAAGCTCAGTAGGGTCTTCAGAAGGACCACTCAGCCATCCCACCAGCAATATATTGACTACTCTTCACCTTTCCAGTGAATAGTCAGCCCAACAATTACTGACTCCTCACATGACAGGAAGAAAGTGAGTGGCCAGGCATCAAAGAGACACCTGTGGGTTTGAACATATGTTAAACTATTTAGACCCTGTTGTACTTGGTCATGGTCTCAGACTTGGGGAAAATCTCATGTTTCTGATACATCACAGTGGAGGTGTTGTGAGACAACTGTTTGGCAGGTAGGTACTGATTCATCAGCAAATGGTCCATTAATTGATGGTGTCTATGATTGCATATAGAAACTAGGTCCTTGGCGCCCAGCCACCACATAGTACAGTGTCATGTTGATCTCAGTATTGATCCTGGCTGTGCGCTTGCCTCCAACATATTATTGGTATGCTTCACAGCTTGCTGCAACAGTGTTCCACATGAGAAACATAATATTTGTCTTGCAGGCCCTGACCAAAGTTGCCATGATATGGCATGAACTCTTGGTACGACATCAATCATGAAGAGGTTAATCAATACCAACACCTTTGCTCAACATCCTGTGCCTAGTGTACGGTTACCACATCTATAGTTAACTGTGAATTTGCTTGAACCAGAAATGCCTGTCCTGTCTTCTATCTGTCCACAAAAGATCAGCAAAATCCCATTGCCACTTCATTGCCTCCCCCAAGGCAAATATCCAACCTCAATGCCTTCTGCTGTCCTTAGGCTTGCCGCTTCATTTGCCTGTTCAAGTGGCATCTCTCACTTGCACAACCTTGTTTGTGAGCTTTCCTTCTGAATCTAAGCTAAAAAAGTCCCTCTTGACAAGCAAGACTGCAAAAGAGGTACTGAATATGGGTTATCCACATAATTTGGTGTATGAGCAAGAAACATTTGGCTGGGGATTTTTTTGACCCACCATACCTATTACCCTTCAAATAAACAATCTTTATACCAAAGAAGGGTCCTGTGTGCCTGCTCAACCTGCATAAATTCATGTATCTAGCTGTGTGTTTTGTTGCAATGATTGCAGAGAAATGAAAGGCTGGAGTTTGCAATTCAAAATCTCCTAGAAAGCTGTCAAACCTGTCAAAATCTCACACCAGGCAAGCTGAGACATTAAATGTGAACCCATTTTTTAGTCTTTCTGTAGTCTTCTGAAACCAAGAGAGAGGATCCAAAGAACCAGAATGTGTAGGTTGATCAGGTTCACAAGACCTTTTTTTAGTCCAAAGACTGTTAATCTGTAGGGTAAGAAGTTATGATGGGTTGGGAAATTCTACAACCACAAGTTTCTTGCTCACACACCATTGTTTGTGGGTGACCCATCAGTCCCTTGCAGACTTGCTTGCCAAGAGGGACTTTGTTAGATTAGGATCTCCTTGATCCACCTTTGCAAGATATACCTATTCATTCTTTTTGGTTCATTTCTGTTCCCTCCCTCCCAGGTCAAGGGCCATCGCAATATAATTGTACCACTTTGCTACTATACTGAAACCATAGTCATGAATGACAGTGGCTATTTGCCAAAGAGGCTCCTCATGGCTGATGATGAACTGGTTTTGAAGGATCAAGACAGACATCTTCTTTGATTGTTTTTGTTGCGTACATTGGTCCAAAGGACATCGCCAAAGTTTTCAAGGCGAACAGAAAAAGGGAGAAAAGAGGAAGGAGGAACAAAAAGAAAGAAAAACATTTGCATTGAATTTTTCTCAAGGATGAGGAAATCAAAAATTGTAAAGAGCAAGATTTTTAAAGTTCATAACACCATCATGGACAGATAATAACTACATTTGACTATATACACGGGTATTGAGGGTGTTATGCTGGTTTTGAAGGATGACAAACATCTTGTTTCATGTTTTTTGTTCCGTACATTGGTCCGTAGGACATTCTAAATCCGTATGCAACATCATCAAGGTTTGATCCATGGAAATTAGGCATCAGTAATAAGTTAAAACCATATAGATGATCACAATTAATTGAAGGTAAACTTACGCTGGTTAAGATGACGTTCTTTACACTTGTAAACCTCCTGGACGTATTGTGCGTTGGAAGTAAAACAAACTTTTGTTCAAAAACATCCAATCAACAGATCCCAACGTTTTCAAAGCATTAGTAAGCATTTCAATCTTTCAAGAACCGAAGTGAACAGTCCAGAGAGTTTTCTCTGAGCGGGTAAGATTCAAATTGACTCAACAAATAGGTCTGTTTGGTGAGGTATATGCATTCACTGACATACCCCCTGGACAATCAAATGATCCATTGGTGGTCAATTTCTGAGGTCCAACACAGTCCTTAGCAGCTATAAGATATTTCAACAAATCAAAACGTAAGCCCTCGGTTCTTTGATTCATTTAAATTTACTTATCGATTCAGAATTCAGAATGAGAAATGCCTTTCGTACAAGGTTTTTTGTTGTCTCCCCTATGACATGTTTTACAAAACCAGATGCGTCTGGTTCCTTGAGCATCTTCCGAAATACACTCTTCGATCGTAAGAGTTTTTGGAAGGAAAGTATTCAAATTATTTGGATCAGTAAGATAATCAATGAAAATCATACGATTGGTTTTGAGAAAAAAAAATGAAAATCTACATAGACAGAAGGAAACTTCTATTAGACTGACTATGTTGATTATTATTTATAGGTGTTGGTGTTTCCCAAGAATAGTTGCATTCTATAGAACCAGCATTTGCAAAGACGTGCGAGCCGAGATTTCCTAAGAGCAGAAACATGAGCGAAAGGAAAATCATAGGGTTTGTTTGTTTGTAGAACATATTTGACAGAACGAGATCAGGTGTTGAATTTCTGAAGTTTATTGATCAGATTGATAGCGGAAGAACAGGAAGAAAGATCTGATGAGTACGTAAGTTTAGAAGAGCAGTCTTATATGGGAGTCACACCTAAGTATCGACTCAGTCAGTTGCGGAAAAATAGATACCTTTAGGGTCCAAATTCCGGTTGACGAGACCCATGCGGATTACTCTGACTGAAATCACTGCTAAGCAAGACAAACCCTGCTGTACATGGTCGTTGCAAAAACAGATAGAAACAGACCCGGTAGGACCCTGGAATGCACCTATAGATTAGAAAAGCCGCCTTGTGAAAACCGATTTTCCCTAACCTACATCCGCCAATACAATTTTTGTCTTGGTTCGATATTTCACCTTATTTAACCGCATATCACAGTGTTGCAGGGTTGCCTGTTAATAATTATGAGCACTTTGCTCGAAGTGGAAAGCAATCACAGTTTGTTTGACTGATCCTGTAGCCACCACATCACAAATCACCTTTTGGTTGGTGAAGTTTGCACTTTATGGGCACTTTCTCAAAGTGGAAAGCCACGAGTCCCCGACTACATGAGACCTGTTTTGTTTGACAGATTCTGTGTTTGCCACATCACGCTTAGCTGTGATGATGGATCGGACTTGTTAGTATGTATCATCTTATTTACATTGACCGTATGGGGTTTCTTAGACTTGTGTGTTAAGGGGACCTTCACCGTGGCATTTTTTTTTTTACAAAACTTGCTCTTTCCTCAAAGAAATACCTTGAGTACGAAATAACATATCCCACAGTTTAAATGAGTAAATGATTGGGATAGAGTAACTTAACATAAGACCATCATCATTGAACGTTTGGACCTCTGGATCGCAAGCCACACGCTCAGCACACATGGGATTGGACAAACGGCAATGCATGTAATCCCACACATGTGGAATTCGCGAGCTTTCAAGTTAGAAATAAAAAGTAGCTGTCCCTGACCCTACATGAAAATGCAGCTTAAACAAAATTGAATTTTGAAAATACCATTGAATAGCTACACCTGAGAAATACATTGCAAGAGTTTTGAATTTTTCAAAAAAAAATTGAAGGGCTGGGAGGTCAAAGTGTTAAAAAATCTCTAGACACTTTTTAATCAACCTTGAACCCCGGCCAATAATTAGTGAGCACCACAGCTATAGTCTGTGAATGTGAGCAATTCATCAGCTCAAGAAGTTTGGTGTACCATATAACCTCACCGCCCATATTCAATTACTTACATATGATCAACAACAATTAAATCAACATCATTCTTCAAACCGAAAACATCCCTTCGCATCATCCCAATTCAGTAAAATTAATCAAAATTTTCTTGAGAATCTTATTACACTTCAAAGCCAATCTATTTTATTACAATTTTCACAAACCTTTCTATCCCGTTTTTATCCTAAACCCATCTAATATAATTAAGATATTAAATTGATGAATAATCCAAAAAAAAACCCACAAATCAATTTAATTAGAAACAGATGTATAAACCAAAATATAAGCTTCTACTGCTAATACATCTTTTAATCTCATAACAGTTACATTAGCATCACTAAAAGAAAAATACTAAAACCGAAGAAAGAAAACAAAAAGTCCAATCCAAAGAAAACAAAACACACATCAAAATTGATTAGTCTTTCCAATACTTTTAAAGATTTGAATTATAAAATAAATAAATTGGAATGGAAAATCAACAAACTAATTCGTCTTGACAAACAATCACTTGATAGTGTCCAGAAGTTGCACTTCCTTGATGACGAACCTAAACATCACAAAAGTCACAAAGAGTTAATTTCAAAGATTTCTTTTAGGTATTTCATCTTGACCGTTTCACATATCAAAGTGATCTTGCACAAAGAAAAGTGATGATAAGAAGATGTAAAGCCTACTTACAATACCTGTCAATTTATAAAAACTGTTGATCAAAATAAGTTTCAATCAAAATCAGTTCATTCGAGTACGAAATATTCAAAAAAACAGCCAAAAAGATACTTACTATCCAGATTGATCAGGATCATTTGGATTCCTAGGATTCACAGTATAAGGTTTCATATCTAACATAAGTGGAAACTGAACAAATCGATCTAATTTTACAGAATTACCTTGAACTTGATGTTCAAACCTCTAAGCAAAAGAGGGAGAGAGAGAAAAAAAATCAGCAAATGCAAAACCCCATCACAATTCTTTTTGATGACTTACTTTTAATTGAATACAAAGAATGTGGGGTAGTTTGGAAATTTTTAGTGATTTTGTCGTGACTGGTGATGCCATCTGACATTCAGCACAAGTATAACACTTCTCTTTCAAAGCTTCTTTAGTAGTAAAACTGCCAACGATCCATCCATCAATCAATCCAAAGCCAACAAAGGATCAATAAGAAGCTGTAGGACTAACCTTTCTAAACAATCTACTAATCTAAGTTGATCTAGATGAGTTAAATGAGCGATTTCGAGTGATAAATCTAAGATTGGATCGACTTTATGACTAGTGGAATTACAATTCCCACAAATCAATTCACTTTTCAATTCACATCTAAACAAAAGATGAATTGGACAATGACAAGTAGTATCTAATGGATTTGAACCTTGAGTGGTTGAATGAATTTGATTTAAACCTAATTAATTTAATGAACCGACCCATGAATTTCTAATCGGTTTAAAATTAATGATTGGTTGGAGAAATGACTTACAAGCTAATAAACATTCATGAGCATCACCTTCTTTGTACCCAGCAAAATCTTCACCATCACCTGAATTCATCCAAAGTGTATAAAGGAATCCAACCGGAGTGATTTCTTTAAACCGATCACCTGAAACTGTACCTTGAAGTAAATTCACTAATTCACATGTACAACATAATGGATCTTCGTCTGATGGATGTTGTCGATCTCGATTATGATGATCCATTAATAAATAACATTGGAATTCAGGGATACGTAGTAAGATTTGTAAGATCGCATTCATGTAACATGATTTTCCCAAGTTGGAGAAACCACGAGGAGCTAGATAGACCCAAAGTTAAAAGCTTAAAGATCAGTTGAAGGTCTGATGATCAAATGTAAGTTAGAAAGTCATGATGATAGACTTACGAAAGATATGTTGAGTAGTTCGACTTAGACAACTAGGTAAAGAAGGTTTCTTGATCGAGAATAACTTTTCTATAAAAAAATTAAGAAACCAAATCTGATTAGATGGTAGTAAGATATATGCGGAAAAAGAAACCGACTGACTACTAATCACTTTTAATTCTGAATCATCAGGTCTAATCACATCACCACAAACCAAACAAATAAACTCTCGACAAACCATATCAAGACCTATTCCAACCCCAAAAACAAACCCCATTCAATTAGTATTCCAAACCGCAATGCAAGAAACCAAATCAGAACCATACCAAGTAAACATTTCGAATTCTTTTTATGATGAAGTTCATAACACCTATTAAGTTTTGAATGATTGTTTGTAGTAGTATGATTTGTTTTTTTAAAATAACAAAAACAACCACCACAATTCAAACAAATCAATTTAATCCCAATTCCAGATTTACAAAAAGAACAAAACGAAATCAAATTAAAAGGTAATCTTGATCCAGATTCAATACATTCAAGTGAAACGTTCATATGTTTTATCAAATTTGATTCTTCTGTCCATAATGGTTTAGGTTGATGTTTACAATTCGTGGGTTCAGTTGGTTTGGAAATTTCTTTGAGTGATTTGTTTGGTGATTGGATTGATGGTTTAACTGATTCATAAAACAAACATACATGTGAGAAAGATTTCTTTAGTATGTGTTCGGAATGGGTTGGGACAGACCATCCATTGTTGGGTTGGTATTCATTTTGGGGCCAGTATCGTTGGTTATTATTGATTTCAATTCTTGTATGATGTCCACAGGATTCGATCAAGAGGATGAAGTTGAGTTGATTTACAGTATGAGTCTGGAAAGTTGGCTGAGCCAGAACTTGAAGTCGCAATGTGTTGAGGTTTGAGGAAGAAGTATGTGAATGAGATCATGGGTTTTGAGAGGGACTTCTCGGTTCCTTTTGACTCTCGAGTCTTGGCAGGTCTGTCCTGAGTTCTCTTCATCATCCGAATCACTCAACCCACAAAATCAACTATCAATCAAAAAATGACAGAAAGAAACAAAGTAGTCATTCGACATTTACCACCAGCTTTACCCGAAGAAGTATTCTGGAAAACTCTTTCACCTTGGATCGATCCTATCAACGAATCTACACCTGCTAAATGTTTAGTTACTTATAAATCGTTTATTCCTGGTAAACTAAGACAAAAGTTAATATCACCTTCATTTCACCTTCAACTCTTTTTTTATTTATTTAGAAGAATATGAACTGATCTTCGATTGTTGGATCTGGTTTATAGTAAAGGAAAAATCGATTTACCTTCAAGAGCTTATCTTTATTTTTCAAGTGTTGAAGATTTAGTTGAATTTCATCATGGTTATGCTCAACAAGCTTTTCGTGATAGTAGAGGTAAATTTTATACTTTATCTTTCTTTATCTTTCTTTTCATTTTACATCATGATTGATAAGATACTTTTTTCTCTGTTTGTTTGTGATAGGTAATATTACTGTACCTAAAATCGAATTCGCACCATTTCAAAAGATTCCAACCCAAGTCAAAAAACTAGATCCACGTTGTGGAACCATTGATTCTTGTAAGAAAAAAAACTCTATCAACTAATCTTCAACGAAAAAAAAACCCCTCGAAAACTGTTAACTGAATTTTGATTTTTTTTTTTTTTGAAAAATTCTTTTTTCTTAGCTCAAGATTATCAACTTTTTCTTAAAAAACTTGAATCACCTTTAAATCAAGAAACAGAAGATGATTCAAACCAATCCAATCTAACTGAAGATTCAACCAAACTAGAAATTCCCAAAATCACACCCTTAATCCAACACTTACGATCACTAAGAAAATCAGCACAAGAAGCCACAACGGCTCAAAAACTACAACAACGCAATACAACTACTACTTCAGCTTCCAAAGTTTCTTCTATTAAAGACCCACACGATTTACCTCCTCATCAGCTTATCAAACGAGCACCAACTAGTTCGAATCATCAATCTCTTCCTCTTACTACTAAACCATCTAAATCAAGACCCGTTCCTTCTTCCTTTAAACCATCTAAAGGTAATCCTACGACATCTAATGTACCTAAATCAACGGGAACATCTAGTGTTCCAAAACCATCAGTTATAGATCCAGTAGAACCTAAACCTCAAACAGCTCCTTCGAAACCCAAACGAGGTAAAAGAGCCATCGATCAAGCCTCCCAAAGTAAACCCATAACAGATCCTTCAGGATCCAATAATCCTAAACCGATTCCGATGAAGATCGTCTCAAGACCCAAAGAAATCTTGCTCAAACCTAGTGGATCAGGCTCGGTACCTGTCTCAACTGAAAGTTTTAAGACTTCAAAAGTAGGAAACCAAGAAGTTAATCTTCATCAACCCAATCCAAACTTATCTCAAGAAGGAAAACCTAGTAGTAAGAAACCGTATCCCAAAGGATCTTCATCAACTTCACGACCGAACCCTTCTAAACGAAACCAACCGTCTACCCCAACACTTGGTACGAGTACACCACCCACCGAAACTCGTTCTACAAACGAGACGAAAAGTGCTGCGACTAGTACTACTAATCCTAGAGCTAGGGGAACTGAAGAATCGGCTGGGGCTAGAAGAAGGTTGGGGATGGCTTTAGCTGGGATAGGAGGAACTAATGAACGGAAAAGTTCTAGAAAAGACACACCTAAGAATGTACCTAATCCTTGAGTGTTTTCTTTGGTTTACAATTGGTTTGAATGAGTTTGGAGATTTTGGTTGATAAAAGAATTATGAGTATGCATTATCATTATGATCAACTTGATTGAATTTTTGTATCATCAAGGATCAATAGCTTTATATTTTAGATGAGTGTAAATTTGAATTTGGTTATTGATTATTATTTTGTATTTTTTTTTTGTGAAGGTTTTGTAAGATGAAAATCAAAATTAAAGGTTTTTTTTGATTGGGTTATCTTGCTTTAGATTGTGGTTTTTTTCAAGTATGGTTCAAATCATTAGAAACCAGAATCAAATTGATTTTTGTAAGTTATTTATACTTGAGAAAAGGTAATTTGATTAAGTTGATGATTCATACCTAGTCAGAGGTAGGAAAGTCTGATGTGTGTACTTGGATATTTGAAAAATCAGGGAAACTGAATGTACATATATAAGAGTTGTTTTTTTGTGGAATATAAGCAGCTTGAAAAGTTTGATCTGGGTGTAGATGAAAACCTTGGAGACTTGTTAAACAGAAAGGATGGGGTTTCTTTAATTGAAAGACTTTTGAGAAGATGTACCCATATACATCTGAACATTTAAGAACAAATTCTTGATAATTTGGGATCACAAGGTTTCAAGAAAATCAACTTTTTGATGTGAAAGCATACTTAGAACAGCTTGATGGTTGAAAGAAGGGAAACAATACCTGGTGGTGCTGATGCTCTTTATTTTGAGTCACACCAAAAGGATCCTCCACTCTTCCCCACCTACATACCAAGAACATCAGCATCAGATTCAGAAGGGAATATGATGTGAGTGAGCAAATCAAGTGTCAGAAACTGTGATTCCTCAGAGATCGTGTATGTCACATACCTTTCACATGATCAAACAGCGGTTAGGGTTCTGAGGCATTTTAGCTTTCTTTGACAGTCGAGATCCATTCCTTGGCTACCCGAAAGACTTCATTCCACACTTGACTCACAACATCAAACCGACATCATAGCACGCCACCACCAAATCAAGAAAAAGGATCATAAACTTATCACTTTATCACCTTCAAGATGATCAATTACCTTACTAATCGTTAGTGGTTTATCAAGCTTTTTGTTGATGATGTTTATCCAGATTACTTAGGTTTTGGATTTAATGCTTTTTTAATACTTATCAGTACCTAATCGGATTCCAGAAAAACAAAGAGCATTTCAAGTCAGTTACCCCTTTCTCACTCGTATCAACTCATAAACTTAACTTTATCCATCTTGGCCTTTTGTTTTTTTCTGTAAACTGATCATTCTTTTCATTACAGGCTGATACAAGGCTTGTGCACCAGAAATTACCAAGAGCAAGACTTTATATGGGTTCGTTTGATGTTTAGAAATAAGACTTGAAATCGCTTTCGATCGAGTTTTTTTTTTTCATGTCGATCATCAACACATATATAGACTTACTTTGGTTTCATTTTTTAGGTGTTTATTATACTATCTTTACTTCTTCTATGTTATTTTCGACTTATGGGTTATACAAGTTGATTAAAGTCAGTCATCCAATCTCGCTCTTTTCCTATCACTCGTTCCTATAACCGAGTTGAAAAAAAGATAATCTGATCTAACCTGTTATTTATTTATATCTTTTTCCTCTTTTACTTTTTGTTTGTTTGTTTCGGTTCATGAAATTTTTATTAATCTTGTAAACTCACTCACAACTTGTTTAGGGAAAGAAATGAAGCTTTGATCATGGATGTTATCATGTACTTCATTCTTGATTTTTTCCATTACAAGAGATAAGAAGAAAAGAAATTATGGAGCATGAAGATTGTATTGTGTTGGTTTTGTCTAATGATTAGAATGGGTGGTGTAGTGACTTAATTGAGCGATTTCCTAGTTTTTTCAAAGATTTGGGGAACATGTTGTGGCAGTTGACATACCACAATGGGTGAGTCAATGTTTGGGGGATCAAGTGACATCATACAGGACAGGTGGTATAGTCGTTACCATCAATACCCAACAAGTCTCGGATCAGAATTCCTGGCCAAAATTATGGAGATTTTCATAGGATGAATTCTCATTTCATTCATCTCATTTAGACTGTACAGAGTCAAGGTCATGAACAAAGCCAAGTGAGCTTGTTGACTCGTGTCAACCCCAAGATCCACCCAATCCAATAATGTTCAAAATCCTAAAAAGTTATTGATAAAAGTGAGTTTTGTGTAAATAAGAAACTGCCTACCTATGTACATATTCCGGCTGGAAAACTCTAGAGCTTCATGAAGGCCTTCTGATGCAGTCTTCCAAAGTTCAATTACGCATGAACAAAGTGGCGAACTTCTGATTTTCATCCATGCTGACTTTGACACTGGGTTTTGCAATTTTCTGACCCCTCTTGATGGTGACTACTATACATACAGGGGCCCTTGGTCATAGGAGGTCTTGTGCTTAAAAGTTAAGCCCAATAGTACATGTACTCAGTGCTACCACATCGACTGGGTTGATGGTGTATGCACTAAACTTTGCAAGGGTTATACCACTTCATTTTTGGATGATCAGCTTCCTCAACCTTTAAAAACACATTGAGGGAAATCACAACATTTACACAGTGAGGTTTACCAGAGACGTCCAGTGTCACAAAGTACAATCAAGATCCATAACCTTGAATAAACCTCTTGCAAAAGCATCTGCTGTCATGGAAGAGATTTAAGGAACAAGAGTCTCAGCTCAAAGACTAGAGTTTTTTATTGCTAAAACGCTACACGACCCCAGAGGGTCTGAGTGGATTGCAGTGTGAGAAACAACCAGAGACCACCCACTAAGACTATGACAGTAGATGTAGGAAAAAGAACTATTGATGAAGAGCAACATACAGTTGCAAATAGGGTTGAAGAAGGCATAGAATCCTTAAACAGATAACCAAGGTCACATCATGAGACACAGTACAACAAGTTGACATTAAAAAAGGACAACTAACTGACTGGAACAAGAACCAAAATGGGACAGCCAGAGAATATTGTTAGAATTGTAAGAACTCAAACTGTAAAGTCAAAACAACAAGCTAAGCAAGAATTATAAGTGAAGCAGTGAAGACTAATGACCAAATGCCAGAAGGACAATACCCCCTCTCATGGTGGACCAGAAGGAACATTGACATATATGAATTTGAACTGTAAAGTTGAAGACAACAAGGTTAACAAGAATCATAAGTAGTGAAAACTACACACCAAACACTGGTAGATCAGGTGTGGTACCAAGATATTGGCTTTAAGTCTGCTGGAACACAGGACTGAAAGGGAGCCAACAAAGTTGTATGTTGACTGGGAAATATCTTGGAATACTTGACTCACAAGAGAGGAGACAGGAAACTTAATCTGTTCTCCAAGTGTAGCACCAGATGAAACAGGGTTTAGATAAGAGGCAAACATGTTCATGAGTGGATGGTTACAAATGTAGTTACAATATGCTTTGGGTTCCACTTTGTTGAAACAAGTATGTACCAACTTCAAGGATTTTGAGTTGAAGAAGTAGTAGGACTTTTGATTTCCTCAAGTAGGATTTAGGAGTCTTTTTTGTTGTAAAAACTTTTTCTTTGGGTTCTTTTCTTCCACTTATTCAATCTCATGACCTCTCAGTGTCACGTCAGGAGAATCAGATTGCACGTAAAAGTCCCTACATACGCGGGCTGGGGGTTTTACCGCACATGTGAAGGAGTTTGTTAAGTTTGCGAGTTCATTTACATATATTGATAGGATTTATGAAGAAAGTGAAAAAGTTGAGGAAAACAAATAAGTATGTAGGATTGTACAACCTATGTGTGTACAAAAAAAAAGAAATGAAAAAATGGAAACGAGTACGGGATACAAAGTTGGAATCCGGATTTTTTCCTTACATATGGCTTAATCAACTTGTGCACGAACTTGTGAAACGTCTTCTTTGATTTTTTAATGTAATGTAACTTCTGAAGCTTGACGGGTCATATCATCGACTTCACTGTCTTCACTGTCTTCACTGGCCTCGTTTAATGAAGATAAATATCGAGAGATATCGACGAATTCCAAAGAAAACTCTATGTCATCATCGAGATCTGTATACTCGGTCTGAACTTCAATGACTCTACCATCAGAGAAAGACATTAAGCCAGACTTGCTTTTGTTGATAGGCCACCCGCGTCTACACAACAGCCTTTCATGCTGTTTCCACTCGACATATAGTAAGCCAAACCTGAAGGGACTTTGATTCTTCTTCGTCTTTGGCTTCTTGTCCAAGTGAGGAAATTCTATCCGTCTATAGTCACGGGATCTACCATCATTAGCAACAATTGTTTGAAGACTTGGCCAAACTGGTTGATCTTTTTGAATTCCATTGGTGATGTGAGGAAAGAGGTGATGAGAGAAATTGAAAAAAGTTTCAAAATGTTTCAATTTAGGAGCTTGAGAGATATCATCAAGCAATCTTTGTTCTAATTCTTCTACACAGTGGTCGAAGCTTGTTAAGAGTTGAAGTTCTTCTAAAACTTCAAAATCTTTAACAAATCTTATCTCGGGTTCTTCGACGTCTTTCCAGTTAGCAGGTAAATGATGACCAATGGATAGGGCTAATAGCGTTCGTCGAAAAACGTGGGCGAAAGGAAAGACGGAGAGTCCATGAAGCCATTGGCATTGAGCCACTTTCAAACATTCCAAGGGTGATTTCCAATCGAGTTCGCTCCAGGACTCACGTGGAGCCACAAGACCTTGTAGGTGTAATCTTTTGAGTGTTTTTAAAGAACTGAGCCTCTGTCCAACCGATTTACTCAGTTCATCTTCATTAAAACCAGGAGTCGGACACGGTTCTTCACTATTCCAATCCTTGACTTCGTGCCACGCTCGAACAAGGACAAGGGTTTCAAGATTGGGTAACATTTCAACCGTCTTTGAGATCTCATCCTCAAATCTTGAAGTAGTATCATGTGAAAAGTATTGCAGGGTCTTCAAATTGGTAAAGGTAGAAAAAGTTTGAAGGAATCTCTTCGCATGGATCGCGTAACCAAGAGTTGTTGGCTCGAAGAGTTCTGGATCATGGGTGCGATGACCGAAGCAATCTGGATTGAAGAGATATGGTTCGTAGAGATCAAAAGGGTTCCATTCACCAGTTTTAGGTTTTCCTACTTCCCAACGTACAGTGAGAATGGATTGAGGATTGACTGATTTGATGATCTCATGAATCTCTTTAAGACACACTTTATTCTGGAGGATTTTTTTTGAGATATCGCATTCTTCGTATAAGTTTGCTTTCATTTGTCTCGATTTTCCCCTCTCAGTAGTAAGATCTAAGTTAACATCTATTTCACGAGTATTGTCTTTGATGAGTCGACGATTAGCTGGGTAATGATCATAACATCTGGTGAATGTATCATCAAAAGCAAATTCATAACTGGTTGGTGAATGATGACTATCACTGCTCGATGCCAAATCAGTAAATTCCCATGGTTTATCATCATCACTGGATGATGGATTATAATCATCATTGTTTGATGGATTATAATCATCATTGTTTGATGGATTATAATCATCACTGGTTGATCGATTATGATGATCACTGGTTGGTGGATTATAATCATCATTGTTTGATAGATCATAATGAGATATCATAGAATCATCACTAACCGATCCATCATATCGATAATCCTTAATTGATCCATGATATTGATAATCATCATCAGATCCGGTTGATGAAGCAAGCTGATCACTGGTTGGTCGACGAATTTCACCATAACTTGTGTTTGTTGGTTTATGATACGTACTTTTAATAAGACCCCCGAGATGCGTGTGTAACAAGAGTGTCTGAGGGATTTCAGTCATAACAAAAGGAGTAGAACAAAGAATATTAATTAAATCTGTATTAAGACTTGGATAATGATAGGAGTGTTAGGAAAGATGCTGACCTGGTAGAAAGAGGCGTCTTTATCGGAAGACATGATGCTTATCTATATATGTGTATGAGACTTGATCGAGCTTGGGCAATTGGTTAGAATCCTTTGAAAAAAACTTGTTGAGATTTGTAGAACTGATCGATAGATGAATGGGAAATCGAATAGAATAAGACTATTTTGGATTTTATTGATGCTGACCGAATTTTTGGTAAGGAAAATGCAAAAATTGAAATGCTAAACTAGTGAATTTATTCGAAGAAAAGGTGTGAAAATGTTGTTGGTTGATGAGGGAAACTGATCTGGGTTTTTTTGTGATGATTGGTGATGGAAAAAAATACGATGAAGATTGTTGAGGGAAAAGAAAACCTTCAAGTCAAACGAGCCTTGTTTTATATTCCAAGCTCGATTTATTGCTTTTAACAAATACCTTTTCAGTGCCAGTTGGGACTATCGATGAATACCAAACCCGGCCGTGCTATCCTTTGTGATGGGTTGAATTCTCTTTTGTTTCTATTTGATGGCGAAAAATTGAAGTATTGCTTTTGCCTTGAATCGTCCTTCATCATCCTACTCAGTGTATCTTGAATCAATTGAAATGGTAAACTTTCTAGTCATCTTCACTTTGAGCACATCGATCACTTCTGATTTATAAATACAAATTTCCTATTTCGTTCTGCAATTTTTTGGGGATCGAACACAATTTCCTAACATGGATGTCATGATCTTTCAAACCCACTTTCCTTCAATGCCGATTCCAATGACAATCCTAACGAAGATTGCCATATAAGGTAATCCTTTGAACATTTTTCTGTCATTGAGTCATTTTATCTTACTCAAAACACCCTCTCACTGAGTATCGCAGGTTCATGTGATAAAATGTTGATTTCTTATCCGTCTTCGGACCTCTCGAGAGTACAAGAGCCCAAGACTGGAAATCTCTTGGACTGATAGTGATGAGAACTCGCTTTAGGTCAAATGTTCCAACAACAAAAAGTCGGAAGATTTCGTGACTTTCATTAAACTTGAGGAACCTATATATCAAATCTATGCATGTATATAAGAAAAGAGAAAACAGTTGACATATGTATGCTTAAGAGAGAAAGATGTAATATAAATAGCAAACTGAATAAAATGAAAAGAGACAACGACAACGACAAAAACAAAAATAACCAAAGAATAATGATACACATCAAAGACTGAAAACAAAGGTGAAAGAGAGAGAGAGAACTTGACTTCATACCTAGAGACATGAATGAAAGGATGGCATTCGTATACCAAAAAGAATTAAACTTCTAACCAATTACCCTCTCTCTTCAAATTAATACTTCTCATAACAACCTTTCTTTCTTGATTACTGAACGGGATTGTGAATCCTACAAACTTCACGATGCTTTTGTTTCATTCGAGTTGTTTAATTCAGGTGGAGTTTCTACTAATGATGCTTCAATCATTGCTTGTTCTGGTAGAACAATCACCGGATCTCGATTTAGACTATCTAATTCTTTCTTCAAAGCGTTCAGTTCTTTCTCAAATCTACGACCAAAGACTTCCATATAAAATGCTATAGACCAGAGAGGCACAGGAACAATCAGTGTTCAAAGATCCGAGTTATTCAAGAAGAAATGATTATCATGGATACTGACATGCTCCATTCCATACTGAGACAGCAAACATCACCCAAAGGAATAAGCCTGAAAAGGTCTTTGAATGAAAGGACCAAACCAAAGAAGGCAAGATAGTCAAAAGTGTATAGAGGTACTGAGCGACCATAAACGCATGAGCTCTCCATTCAGGTCGAATAGATTGTAAAAGGCGAGATATAAGTCCAGTACGTGAGTTGAGCAAATAAGTAAAAGAAGTTGTTCGACCTCCTGTTGCTATCTTTTGAGCTCGAGCAATGATCACATATCTGTAATATAGTGTTTGCCAAACTATGTGCACTGTGGAGCAGATTAGAAGAATACGAGGAACGGATATTGTGTCGAGTTCGGCTAAGGCTGGATACCGTTCTGGTGCATTTGGATAGAAGTGTCGAAGTACTGTAAAGACGAGTGCTGGATAGCTTTTGATCGAGGGTCGGATTGAGAATGAGTTGATTAAAGACATCAAAGATGACAGATATATCAGCTAGGCCACCCAGATTTGCAAACAAAGACAAAAAGCGAAACTTCTGATAACGAACATGTGAATGAAGAGCGATGTGACTTTTTCAACGGAATGGAAAACCAACGAGTTCCTCCATGTAGCAATTGCAAAAGCTGATGGACCATGTGCTAACCCATAACAAGCTTGAAACAGTAACACATTCGAAGGCCAAATCCAAAGGAACACTAGACTAAGTCCATTGACCACATAACAAAGATCGAATAGAAAATAATGATATGCTTGTTTTCGATATGTATATATTCGAAGTGGAAGACTGTATAATGAAATTTGAATGAGAAATGATAATCGAGATGAGCTTGTTATAATCTAAAGTAGTTGAGAAGCTAAACGTGGGGACTTAACTAGTAAGCTAGTTGAAGTGTATAGGATAGTGGAATGTATTCTGGCCAAAAAGCTAGCAGTAGAGCAGTTCCCAGTACATTGTTAACGCTAAAGAAAAACGAGACCTTTTCACGTAGGGACACAGCTGAGGTTCATATAACAGGATCAATCGGTCCATTTGATCAGTTTCATTTCTTCAGCTCTGCAGATGCTTTGTAAAAAGATTAAAAAGGATCGGCAACGGACTCTTAGCATCATTCCATGTTCTTTGAATTTGATCACGCCTTAATCTTAATTTTTCTTTAAACTCTCTCAATTCGCGTTCAGCATAATCTCTTAATTCACGTTCACGTTCACTCGAAGTTTTCAGCGCTAATTTTTGAGCTTCACTTAATGCACCCGAAGGAATCGAAAGTAAAGAGAATCCAGAAGAAGCGGTTGGGATTGAATCTGATCGAGTTATAGATTCTGGTTTTTGATGTGAATTAAAGGTAGCTTCTAATGCCAATTGAGCTTCTTTGGCTCTAGCTTTCCATTCTTCTGTGATCGGTTTAGCTCGTGCTTCCCATTCGTGTTTGATTGGATCGATTGTACGGCGACGAAAAAGATCGAGATGTGCATCTAGGGAAACTAGTAAATCGTAAAACGGTAGACCATCTCCGAATATATCTTCTTTCCAATTATTAAATTGACTCGAATGTGAGGCTGGGAATGGTGTGGATGAGCGTGTACTAGTAGAAGTTCGAGTAGCAGATGCCTCAGAGGGCGTAAGTGGTCGAGGATTAGAGGGGCTTGATGATCGAGAATGTGAATCATATGGTTCGGTCTCTGGTTATTATGCAATTATATTAGCTTTTGTCCCACAAGAAGGTCACAAAGAGGACAAGATACTGACCTGAAGCTGGATCAGATTTATAATTCCTTTGACGGAGGTTTTGTGGATGATCCATTTGAAGGCAGATAGAATTGAAAGTGTTGGTTGCGAAGGTAGGTGGTGGTGCGTGAAGGCTACTCACAGTCATCAAGCTCCTTTACACGTAACTACAGTATAACTGCTGTTCTTTTTAATGCATTTCACCTTTCCCTCAACATTTGTGTCATCTTGCTGAAGGAGTTCCGGAAGGCCAGAGCCCCTAAATGGATGTCAGTGCACCAAACAAAAACTTTGAGACAGCCCCAATTATGTACTCAGCAGACATGAAATTCTATGCACGACCAGCGACTTCACATCAAATGTGCCCCTATCGGAACTTTGCCTCTGAATCTCATCAAAGCTTCAGCTCCCACCGCTCAGAAAAAGAAGTTACTGGGTGTTTGCAACGAACTTGATCGGAATCAACGGCTGAGTAACGTGCAAGATTGACACGGCCCCTTAAGATACCGACCAAGTTTGACTCCCTACGTGGTGATATGTCTTTCTGGATAATTATGGCAACGAACGTTTGGTATTGATCATTAATCATCTCACCCACTGTAGCTTTCAACGTGAGACTTACTCAAACCCAATATGTCGCTGGAAATGTCAACCATGGTAAGTACTTACAGCCCTTTGCATGATTGATGACTTCGGAGAAAAAAATACCTTGAGTTTTCAACAAAAAAAACCTCGAGTTTTTTCAAAAAGTGACCGAGTTTTTTTGAAAACCTACTGAGTTTTTCAAAAACTCATTGACATTGTAAATTTCAAGAAAAACTCATTGACTTTTTCAAAAACTCGGTAGTTTTTTGAAAAAACTCAGTCACTTTTTAAAAAAACTCAAGGTTTTTTTTGTTGAAAACTCGAGTTTTTTTCTTCTTCAAAGTCATCAATCATGCAAAGGGCTGTACAAAAATCACAAAGAACAAGACTCAGAAGTACTGAGCCAAATTCCCCAAAGGGATAATTCACATCATGTCCAACAACAAACAACACCCTCTCCTGACTAGGAGTAGTGAAGAAGAGAAGACACCATATCAAAAAATAGCCAGACAGAACAAAAAAGAGTCACTTTTGAGTTTCCAAATAAGTTGAACCATAAACATCTAACACAAACAACCACAAAGGACCAATCTTCCCTCTATTTCCACAAATATAAACAGAAACAGAAACAATAGAACCAAAACCAATTTTACATTTAAGAAAAATAAACCAAAGAACCAATATAATGAGAAAAATGCCTGAACACATGACTTTGACTCTGAGATTCACGAAGTCTTAAAGCTACATGTTCCCTGTCATAAATGCACAACATCTCAGAACTGCACCAGCCAGCTGATTGAATAAAATCCATGGTAGCGCCAGATTGAAGAGGATTGCCAGAGAAATCTTCATCAAATAATTTATGGGAGCGGGATAAAAACCACAAACACATGGGGAAACATCCTTTGAGGTAATGAATAATTGATTACAAGAAAGAAAACAGGAATACATTGAATTCAAATAAGATAACATGATCTTCACAGGACAATCTGGATGATTCTCAAAATATTGAACTATAACCTGTGAACTCTGTATTGCTTTTGGAGCATCCACAGCGCTCCCCCAATTGTGCAGGCTCTTGATGATGTGGGGGGTCAAATAGCCAAAAATTGCTCCAACGGACCTTGCACAATTGGGGGTGAGACATTGAGAGTCTCCAGATTTTGAGCCGGGCCCTCCACATCTGTGGGGTCTAGACTCTGTGAGGTCTAGGCAGGCTCTCAACATTGCATGCAACTGCTTTGACATGACCAATACAGAACACCTGTACAGTCAACCTTGGCAAAAACAACTGCATTGCTCCTCCAATATCTTTGTTCAAGCAAATTTGATTCACTCGACCAAGTTTTTCCCCTAACTTTGGGTACACCACTGTGGGAAATGTGTTTTTTTGACCCCCCACAGAAAATCAGGATTGGGGGTCTGTTTCTGAGCTTTCAAAATTGGGTGACCACTGTGGATGCTCTTAGAATATGGAAGAAGATAATGGATAAATTTTCTGCAATGACATAACCAAAAAAAGAACTCTGCAAAAAAGATTCTTGAATTAAATAGTTTTTGAGAGTCTGGAATATGTTGTCAGTTGAAGTTCACCAAGGCAATAGCGGTACACAAACATGAACACCCAACCTAGAAACCCATGGACAAAACCCATGACAACCTGATTGTTTTTTGGGTTTTGTCCAACGGGGCAGCGGAAAACCAATGGACAAAACCCCCAAAACGATTGGGTTGTCATGGGTTTTGTCCATGATGATGGGTTTTCAGGTTGGGTGTTCAAGTTTATGTACCACTAATGTAAACCTCCAAAACCCACACAGGAAATGGCCAGGAATAAACAATCATTGTGAGTAGAGCCCATTTTAGAAACAGCAAAATGGAGAGAAAAAGGGTAAAGGACTTTTTCATACAACTGGCTTTGAATAATTCTGGATACAGCTTTTTAGAGTAGCTCTAACAATGGCAACTCTTCATTCACATAATATCACTACACCAAAGTGCGTCTTTTCCGTACAGTTTAGAAAATCGTGACTGACATAGAAAAGTATGTACCATCCACATATTCTGGTTTCCTGAATGTAGTGAATCATTCCAATTTAGGAAAGTAGAACAGTACACTTCCAGGTGTATCCTTGTGTCACAGACTGCTTTGAGCGTTATGAGACTCAGTACAAACGTACATTCACAACCCCATGAGTTTACACTACAATCACGCCCGTGAAAGTTCACTCAAGCTTTATGACATTGGGTGTGTATCTTACTGATAATCTGTGATGATCTGGGTTGTAGTCAAAACAACATATTTGCTACAGTTCTAGAAACGCAGAACCTGTAAGATTAGAACTCAGAGCAGAATTCTAAGAAGCAATAATGTTGTTTTTCTGCAATAGCGGTGTAGAAACAAGGGGGATAATAATAATTCCGATGAAAAAGAGTATAAGATCAAGTACAACGGAGATATATAGAATAAAGGTACACAAGTCACAGCAACCTTCAGGACATATTTCAGGTACAACGATTTGTCTTGAACAACTATTGTTTTGTGATCCGGGTAATAGAGGTTTGCAAAACTACTTGTAAAGTGAACTCATGATGAAATATACTACTAAATGTTTAATCTTCAATACCGGGTCTTGAGTAAGCTGCTAGTCACCTTAGTTTCTTCGCGTAACACACAGTTCATGACAAATTCAGATCTAACAACTATCCATATGTATCTTTCCTAAAAATGAGGCCTGAAAAATCTGCGGTTGAGGAGCAGAGAAAGTAGTTGATACAACGGTAACTGGTTGGATTTTGATGTGTAGTCATTTCGAACATTGTGGTATGAACATTATACCTGCAGCTTGGAATGAATTTTGAATAAAAAGATTTGATCAGTTCATTTTATGATAACCACGTTAAAGATAGTATCCATCTCTTACCAGAATGATGTGCGCGACAAAGCGGAAGATTTGAAAGCATTCATTTAAGACGATTCAGGAGGGGAGGGTTTATTTTTGAACGCCAAGTTTCTGGGTTGAGGATCACAAGTTAGAATACTATACAGAAGTCATACCTGGAATCGTAATATCAAAGTTTGTGACTTACTGGTGATATTTCAATAATGCATGAAGGAATCCCACACCTTGAACAATAGAATCAAAGGCCTTCTGGCGAGATTGCAGTTTCGCGGTTGCAGCTTGAAGAGAAAGTTGAAGTTCTTGTCGGTGGCTCTGTGAGATTTCAGAGTCAGATGATTGAAAACCGATCCCCTCGATCTCGGAATGTGAGTTTTGAATGGCGCCAACAGATTTGTGGAGGCCTTCTAGAGCATCTTCATAAACAGAAGAAATGGTCGAGATCTCACTGTCGTTGAGATACTTGTGAATCTTGACAAAGTCTGTAAGGTTGTCCGCTGCAAGACGATGTTGGCCATTCTTAAGGTAGCAGAGAATCAAGCAACCAAACCGGCAAATGCGATGAGAGTCGATAACAGTCCCAGGGGATATCAAGAGCTCGAAGTCTTGTGATCCAACAACTGGAACATCAATCAATGCTGGAATATAGTGTTGATCGGTTCCGAGGGCTTTTGGCATGATTAAAGTATTAAGATGAGGGGCTACCATCTCAAGAAATAGCTTGTGTAGAAGTGATTTATCGTCTTCTGCCCCCGCGCTGAATCTGATATAAGGGCAGAGCAAACGTATGATTTCTAATAATTGAGAGGTTGAAGCTTCACTTAGGAAGAGTTGGGGATCAGGCTTGGAATTGATATCACCCTCACGAAACATAAAGTCGAAGAAATACTTTGGTAGAAAAACACGAGTATGGAATGGATGAACACAATGAGACATCGTTAGAGGAGGGTGGTGTAGGAATTGGCAAGCATGGATCAAGCCAAATCATCTTTGTTTTATATCGTATCAAGATAGGTGGTCGACCGTTAAAGATCACATTATCTCCACCTCCGATTGGTTTTTTCATTCAAGTTGATCACCTCTGACCAAATCTTCCCAAACCTTACAAAGATTATTTTAATTAAAGGACAATCTTTTCTGCATCAGGCAACGCACGAGCACTGATCACAAACACCAATCTCCCATTGAGAACCTTTGTCTAAGGGAAGTCAATCTGATTCGATGCTGTTTGTGCCCCACGTCAGATGAATATCATAAAAGGCATCAAGGAAGTATGATAGAAATAATCAAAGGTTTCATGATTTCATGATTAGATTCCTTCATGATTATTCTGTACCGACTCAGAAAAGGTGTAGTGAACCACCTGACGCTCGGCCAATCAGATAACAAGGGCTTTTGCATACTCAGCCACCATTGATATCTTCTCAGCTTGAGCATATGCCGCATTATTCACCTTCGATGACTGTGAAGAAAGGGCTCCAATTTTTGGACAATGGATAATCATATTGATGTCTGGTATCCACTTGCACCGGCGGCTCTACCTTACATTCAAGGTTGTTGTCATGTTGATGCTCCCATCACAGCTCTGGTTCATCATATCCCCACTATCATTACAATAAACTTGAATAAACGAACTCATCAACATAAAACGAACGACTTTTGAATCTGACCCCCCTTTGGCCTTAATATTTTGTTGCTTTGGCTCAAATCTCAGCTGTTTCATTCAGGTATCTACTTCTTCAACCCGCCGGCCGGCTTTTCCCTTGATCGTGGTCAAAGATTTGTTCTTCCATAGTGGATTATCTTTTCACCATCTTCTCCTCTATCTGCTAGTTAGACTTTCCGTTCAGCTTTTTTAATTCATAAGTTCCTCCATCCGCTGAGCGGATTTCTCTTGTCTCTGTCAATCAACCATACCTCAAAATAGTGTAGTATCTTTGCAGTAGTTTCTCATCTGCTTGTCCGTCACGACTGTACATGGTTGGTGTATGTACTTGTATAATCAATGGCTGAGGGATCCGTGGCAAATCTCAGAAGTCGGGTACTACGCAGTAACACTGCTTCACAAGATATCGAAAAGGATAGAACCAAGTCAAAGAAACGAGCAAAACCAATTGAAGAAGCACCCTTTGAAAGTAAGTTACATATCTTTATACTTGATTCTTTCTCTTTGATCTTTGCTGAAAATTGATAACCTTTCGTGGGCACAGAGGTTGTTGATGATAAGGTGTGTGCGAGTGTTCAGGACGTTGTGAATTCAAAAGCGCCTTCGGAAGCGCCGCGCGGAAACCTCTTGAAGCTGCTGGATCAGCATATCATCAAGAAGAAAGCAAGAACGTCGAAGAAATCTAGCCAGAAAAAGACGGTCAAGCAATCCCGCAGACCCATCAGGGAGAGGCCTCCAATCTCACCTTCCAAAATCGATCATACCTTTGCTCCAAGGCCACAAGACGTGGATTATGATCAATACACTGATCAGCAGCTACGGGAACTGGTTGGTGATGTTGGGCTAGATGCTGACGGGTTACCCAGAACGGAACTTGTCAAGACTTGTAAAACCTACCAAGACTTGAGTAAGTGAACTTTTCAGCTCAGAAGACATGTTGAGGAGCTATAGTACTCACTCACTGGTTAGTTGTTCTACCCCCCGTTTTACCCTCCTTCACATTTAGAAAATCGCGGCACGCACCTTTGGAAGGTAAGTGCTGATACTACTCTGTATGGTTCTTGGCTTACAAGTTTCAAATTATAGGCCGATCGACTCCTGATGAGACCACCGACTCAGGTAAAGGAAACGTGCCTATAGCTGTGCTGGCAGGTACGTAAATTGGCTATATCAGTAAATCCATAGATCAAGCTTATGAGAATCACAAAACTTTCAGATTCAACCTCCGGTCCCAATAGTCTCCCATTACCTTCTTCACCTCCTGACACGCAACCTTCAGATACGAGAGACATTGCACAAA
>NW_006768794.1:1017367-1055366 GCF_000204055.1 Melampsora larici-populina 98AG31 | reverse complement strand
GCGGTGGTTATTGAAAGAGTTTGCTATATCTCTTCCAGGACTCAGATGATTCGAATGAATGGAAGAATTACGAGTATTTCCATTAAATCCTTCAAAGTTTTCAGTGGCGAAAAGACAAGCTGGCCCAAATCGCCGAATAGCGTCGCAAATATGTATCAGCATGTGAAATTTGGGTTTATTGCACCATTGTGCAGAAAGCTGTACTATTGATCGCAGAAATAAAAAAACGTGAATCTGCAGTTGCTTGAGATAAGATTCCATGTTTGTGATTTCGGTCTGGAAGATGTAGGGCGCCAGATGAGCAAGACAAGTCCATGCCTCGCGTTCGTGATCTGATAAAGAGCACTGAAAGAAGATAAAAGGTGCTGCTTGGAGCACAGTTCGAAATTCCTTCCCAGTTAGACTAAGAAAATGATTAATCATTGACTTAGGTTGAATGGGAGGTATCTTCAAACCAGAAGTGTTGAAGGATCGCCACCGACCCCATATATCATTTTTCTCACGAGCAGAAGAATTTTGCATTTGGTGGCGCATTAGGTATTTTGCAATACCTAACAACAGAACGTGTAAGATCTCCACCGGAGTATCTCGATGTCCATCGAAGCCTGGAAGGATTCAACCCAAGTCTGTCAGTACGAACAAGAAAGATTGAGAAGAATAGAAGGTGTTCAACTCACCTTTCAAGCGTAAAAATGGATTGAAAAGGCGCTCTCCAAATTTTCTGTTGAGCTCATTGCACATCTCAACCACTTCATCACTTGCCAGCTCTGGATCTCGGTGGAAATCTTGTACCTCTTTGACAAAAGGTCCATTTACTGCATCCCGCAGACCCAGACGTGACGACTCAGTCTCGAATGCCCGAAAAGTTCCTGGACGCTGAGCTAGATCCCAAAGGTCCTTTGTGCCCGATTGGGTTGTTGCCCAGTTGCGCGTAGGAAGGGAGAACTGCCGTCCGTTTTCGTCCACACCAACGAAGTTACTGACGTACTTTGCCTTTTTCTTTTCGGCTAGATTTTGGACTTTGAGGTCACAGACACGGCACGGAGACAGCGATACGGTTGGGTTCATTGTGTTGGACACCTCTGCATGCATCGGCGAGTCACCTAAATGACAAAGTACCGCCGTCATCACCAAAACCTCTTTTTCGGTCCGGTGATCGTAGGCCACAAAGCCATTGGTGGCTAGCTCATTGATTTCGTCAATCAATGGGTCAGCTAACTCTAAAGCACCGGCGGTGTTCGATGTTGTCAAAAAATGGCAGTTGTATTCCTGATTTGAGAGTTTGGGAGGTAATCCGGCTAACGTGAAGTAAAAGGCCATATGTTTATTCCACCTCTTTGATATGTTTCCTGAGAGGTCGTCGCAATACAACACGAGTGGCATGTGTCGAATGAGCTTTCCATTTGCCTTTTGACGCCAAGGATTCTGTAAAGGCAATGCCAAGTAATTTTCGCCACTGACTTTCTCGTATATTGAATCACCACATAAGCTCTTCATTAATAAATTATCGCGTAACTCAATGGTGTCAAATGTTTTCCAAAATTCCTTGACATTGAACGACCTTAAGGCTGGAGAATTAAAGTCCGAGACAGACTCGAAATGTACTCGACATCGCACACGACCTTCAGCATCCTTGGAGTAAGTTTGATTGGAAGCGACACATCGGGCGAAGGTCTCATCTCCTTCTTGATAAAAAAAAATTGGAATGACAAGCCGCTTGGAGTTTAATTGAACCGGTTCATATAGATAAAAATGACCGCGGGGTGAATCAACCATCTGAACACGTAGATCTCGGTCCAGCTCCTCTCTCCACTTTCTGGACTGTGCTAAGCGATTGATTTTTGTGGTCGAGCTTGGTAATTCGGGCATAAAATGAAGGTGATCGGCGACGTAAGGGTTACTGAGTTCTTGGGATAGTATTTGTTGAACTTTAAGCGAAAAGCAAGGTTTATTCAATGGACTCATAGCCTCGGAGACGTCGAAGCCGTAAAGTTTCTTCAGCTTGTTGCGGCAGTTCCGAAGAGATTTGTATCCAGGGAGTTTGACGCCCAAGAGACCAACAAAAGAACGGATCCGTTCATATTGACATACTGATGAGGTCGTCCTACTCGTTCCCAGAATCAATAGTCCAACAAGTTGCTCCAAGCTGGTGAAAGGGGCCCAGGTTGATCCATCACCGTCTGTGTCATTCAAATCCAATTCTTCTTCTTCTTCTTCGTCCATATCAGCTTCATCACCTTGTCAGAACGATTGGCTGAGAGATCATCGTCGTCGACACTGTTGAGGCTGATGATTTCTGGATCAAACGCAGCGGTGTGGTTTCGAGTCCACAGATCAAGGAGAGTTTGTGGACGACGTAGATCCTCATTGTTGGTGTCGGAGTCTATGATGGGAGTTGTGATCATTGTATCATCGACTTCTTGGACTTCGTCACTTTCATCACCTGATTCGGGTGGATGTTGGTCTGAGTCGGGTGGGGGCGGTGTTAAATTAATTCGAACAGGTTCGATGGGTGCAGGGATGTTTCTTTGAGCTTCTTCCCATCGTGCGAGATGGGTCAAATGTGATTGGTTTTGACAGTGTCGTCGAATAGAGCCAACTTTCAATGACCACAGTCCATCACAAGCAAGACACGAATAATCTTTGCCGGAACCCGATTGATGGTCTGCCTCCTTGAAGCCTGATGTAACGCACAGCACATGATCAGCTCAGCTTGGATCGACTTTCATTCAAAAGGATGAAGAATCACAATCGGGTACGCCCGGTGGGTTGACCATGTTATCAAGCCGGTTCTTGAGGAAGTAGATGACGATGAGATGGAAGACGATGAGATGGAACAACATTGAGATCGACCAATGTTTCTCCTTTGAACAATCAAAGGGTGTTCATTGGGATCAAGAGTCAAAAATCGTAAGGTTGAAAAATTACAAGGTTGGCTTGTGTTCCTCCTTTGATTAAAGGGTAACGAGACACTTCCTTCATTAAGGGCAAGTCTCGCGGTGTGTAATCCGTTTGAAGGGAAGGCAATCGCAACAACCGTTCTTTTGACATCGGTTTTGCTGTTGTTAAACTGAATGCAGCTGTGCAACCACTTGATCAGCTGTCAAACAACCGCATTCAGTCAAACGACGGCGAAGCCGATGTAAGCCCCGAGCCCCAACCCTCAGCCAACTGGGCTTCAACGGTGAATTCTCACAACCCCCCAAAAACGGTTTGTCAACTTTTACAGGGCTCGTGGTGTAGTTTGTCTCACCTTGAGGGGAAGTGTTATAAATATGCGATGAAGATTTGGTAATATGTGTGCTTAAGTGCTTTCAAATTTTGTATCCAAGGCATATGAAGAAGGCTTAGGCCATTACAAGAGGACGTAAGGCCTTGTAAGGCCCATTCTTGACACAGCTCTCAAAGCATGCAGAGCTATCTGTTTCTCATGAAACTTGTGCCAGCAAATGTACAAAGGCATGAAGAAAAACATACCAGCAGCTCACAAATTTCTACGGTGAGGATTTGAGGAGAAGTCCAAAAAACAACATAAAGGGACTTAATTCTTGGAGCTCTCCTGCCAAAAAGTACGAGTTCGTTGTAAGCCCCTCTTCGAGGGGCGCGGACGCAGCTGCGCAAGAGGGGCTTAGTTAAGCTTATGCTCAAGCCAAAAATCGACGATTAGTCCTAAGAGCATCCACAGCGGTCCCCCGACTGTGGGGGCTCGCAGACAGACCCTCAAGAGGGGGGTCAGAAAAAGAGACTTTGCACAACGGAGCACCTAAATTCGGGCTCCCACACTCGATTGAGTGATAGTGAGATGCTTATACTGAATTTCAAAACCCGTCCACCCAGACGCTCCAAATACATACAGCCCTTTGCAGAATTGATGACTTTGGAAAAAGAGAAAACATTTGAGTTTTCAAAAAAACCTGCAAATTTTTTTCAAAAACTCATCGAGTTTTTCAAAAACTGAGCAAGCTCTTTCTCTTTTAGAATTACTGGGCCAGGTTTCCAAAAAAAACTCACTGACTTTTTGAAAAACCCAGCAGCTTGTTGACAAAACTCGGTCACTTTCCAAAAAAACTCAAGGTTTTTCATTTGAAAACTCAAGGTTTTTTTTTCTTCAAAGTCATCAATTATGCAAAGGGCTGTACAACTTCATCTACATTTCACTCATCTCACCATCATGGAACCCGACGAACTCATCAATTTTCTTGACGACCTGTTTGATGACGATGACATCGATGTGGCTGCAGTCCAAGCAGTTGCTCAACACCATACTAGTCAAGATACTTTTCAAGAGAAAAAACAACGTCAAGAAATCCATTGACATCGTCAACTTGCCCACGCAATCATTTACCGCCAGTATTTCTCTCCAAATCATTCTTAAACAGATTATCAATTCTGAAGAAGATATTGAGTCAATCAAATCATTGTTGAAAGGCTTCTGATAGACCTTCAAAACCACAACAAGTACTGGGTTCAGCAATACGATGCGGCCAAACGTCTCGGTCTGTCTCCCCATCAAAAGGTCACGGCTGCTATGCAACAGATGGCTACTGGAACTTCTGCCGATGGCCAAGACGAGTATATCCAACTTGGCGAGTCAACAGCCCTCGAATGTCTTAAAGTCTTTTGTCACAACGTTGTCGAGCTATACCAGGACAAATATCTGCGCAGACCTACTGTAGATGACACTCAAAGGTTGCTTAATGAAGCTTGAGATCGTGGACTACCAGGCATGTTAGGCTCAATTGACTGTAGCCACTGGGAGTGGAAGAACTGCCCTACTGCTTGGCACGGACAATATCGAGGCAAAGAGAAGGTGCCGACGATGGTATTGAAAATAGTTTCTTCTTACGATACGTGGATTTGGCATGCATTCTTTGGCCTTCCAGGAACTCTAAATGATATTACTATCCTTGACCGTTCACCTCTTTTCCGTGACCTGATGGAAGGGAAAGCTCCAGAGGTGAAGTTTACAATCAATGATAAAACTTATACTCAAGGTTATTACTTAGCCGATGGAATTTATCCTGACTGGTCGACTTTGATAAAAAGCGTCCCAGATGGTAATCAAAAAGAGAAAGTAAGTCACTATCTAAAACAAATATTTATATCTATATATTCTTTCAAGCTGATGTAGATTACACAGTTGTTTTCTAACCTCCAGGAGGCTATACGAAAAGATGTGGAGCGCACCTTTGCAATTTTATACGCTCGGTTTGGGATCCTCAACTGTCCAGCTTGCCTTTGGAACACGGCCGACTTGCAGCAGATTGCGTATTGTGCCGTGATTTTGCACAATATGCAAGTTGAACAAAACCGTTTGGCTGGCCGTTACGAACGAGACATTCCTTCTTACCTCAACAACGCACGACCAGCACCAGAACCGAGTCCTGACTCTTACGCTGCATTTGAGGCCTACCTTACCCGACTTCGTTCAATGCGGGATGAAAATCGATACCGAGAGCTTTTGCGTGATTTAATTGAACATGTATGGAATCAATCAGGCGAACAGGAAGCTTAGTTGTTTATCAAAGAATCGATTTGATTTGTTGTTTATCAAAGAACCAATTTTATTTTAAATGCTCAATAAGATACATGTTTATTATTTCTTTCTAACTCATTTGAAAAAATCGAAATGCCAGTTTAGTTTATTACAAATTGATTTGTACCTCGAGTCCAAAATTTAAACAGAAAGATTGTTATAAGTGGTTGGATTCTCTTCACACACGCTCAAAATCTTTGTGATGAATTTTTCTTCCTTTTGATCTCAAATGTTTTAACTTCATAAGTCTTTTAAAGTATGAAAGACTTATGTTAAGTCAACAAATTTGTATGCTCTCCTGGGTGTTCTCGGTGTGGCATTCATAAATGCAAAATATAAATTTTGGTTTAATAGGATTATAATTTTCAAAATACTTTTTCAAAAAACTAAAAATTAAATCGATTGTGAGACAACTGATTAATATTCAATTGAGACAACTTGAAATAAGTTTTGAGACAAGTGATAACCACACTTCTTCATAAGATTGAAATTGAAAGAAAAAAAGATGAAATTTAAATTTATAAACTCGACTGAAAGTACTGTAAGTTTAAAATTCAAAATTTTTTTTCAATGAAATCAAAGCCAATAATATGAAATGGGACTACCACACCTGCACACACAAGTTTAAATAATATCAGCCTCAGTGTTCAATCACTGAACCACAAGTGACTTACTAGTTTGGTCTTGCACTACGTTTCGATCTCTTGGTCATCTTCTTCCTCATCGGCGTTTGGAGTCTGATAAGGCAAAAATGATCAACAACAATCGATGAAATGACAAAACAAAGCACTTACAGCACTTGCTTCTTTTTGTCTTGCCCGAAATTGTTCCATGACTTGTTTGCGACAGGCGTGCAAATACTCCAATTGAATCTTGTCCAAATTCTCTGGCGGCGTTTGGAACATCAGCTTGTCATCTGAAGCTTGACAAGAAGCTTCAGCAGCTTCCTTGGCAATCTGGACCTTAGCTGCGGAAGAACTGGCCAGCTTCGTAATCGCTGCAGCTAGATCGTCACCGCCTCCACTAGATCCCTTGGGCTTGGGCCCATCTGATTTGGCCACTTTTGACTTCTTACGACCGATTGGCCTTTTCGGTGGTTCGACCTTGGGTTCAGAGTGGTGGACAACAGAAGAAACCAAAGATGGAGGTGCAGTAGACGGATTGGAGGTGGGCACGTTGGAAGAGGACGCTGATACAGATTTTCGCTTGTTTGACTCTTTGCCCTTGTGCTTCAGTTGATCACACGTCATCGCCCACTTTTGATGTACACAGAGGACCGCCCAGCAGTGTTCAAGACTGAATCGCTTATTTTCGTTTGAGGCTGAGAATATCTTGTGAGCTATTTCAAGCTAACATCATATCAAAAGCACATCAATCAGCTCTTTGACCCCGTGCATAACTCAAACTTAAAACTTACCAAATCAAGCTGAACACAACCTGTGAAGTGGGTGGACGTGGCTTGGTCAAATGCCGCACAGAACTTGCTGACGTCGTGTTGAATAACTGCCCAACACCGTTCGCAAGCCAATTGATTTCAAGCAGTTTTGGCTCCGCTGCTTTCGTTGAACTCCTCCTTGAAGTGGATATAGATACGACCCCAGTAAGTGAATTTCTTCTGTGAATCACCTGTATCGGGATTGACTGATGTAGCTGCCCAAGCCTTGCAGAGAGGTACGTCTTCGGATGCAGTCCAGTTCTTGGCCTTGATTGAAAGTTTTCCTGTTGGTGTGATTGATTCCAAGGTAGACCGATGAGTGACTGAATTGGTGGATTCTGAAATATACGGATCAAGAGAATATGTATCAAAGGGAAAAATGGAAGAATCTCGAGATTGATCCATGATGATATGTAGTGGGTGTAGCGCGGCGGGTGTGAAATTGAACAGCCAATATGAAGCTTGTTGATCAAGGGGATGCTCCAGTATTGCTCACGTGATGCTCTGTATGGCTCACGTGATGCATTTCCACGTGATGTCGAGAGCCCTCCTAGAGCTCGCAGATCTGGAGAGCCCGCCTCAAAATCTGGAGACTCTTGATGACTGACCCCCGATTGTGTGAGGTCCGATGTGATGATTTTTGGTCGTTTGACCCCCCACATCATCGAGAGCCCGCACAGTCGGGGGACCACTGTGGATGCTCTAAGCCCCTCTGCAAGGGCACGGACACAGCCGCGCAGAGAGGGCTTTGTTAAGCTAACCTTTGAGGAGTAGACAGCAAACAGGTCCATAAACTTGTTTTTTTCTTGGTTATAGAGAGTCTTGTTTCTTCTAGAGATCTTTGTAACAGGAGCTCAATGTCTTGACACAGCCCCGGAAAGCTCCAGGGAGAGTATCCGACCTAAAACCACCCAAATTGACATTTTCAAAACCCAAAAACAAGCTTAAACAATTCCGGTTTTGTTGGTAGGTTCAAAACGCAAAAATCACTACAGCTATTTTGTTATATGTTGGACATTGAGAAAAATTGAAAAAGTTCAAATTTCAGTTGTAGGTAACTAGTAATTTACTGATGGGAATGTCATGGATTTAGGGGTGTGTATAAAATGTTTGTAAATCTTGGGTTGGGTTATTATTGTTGTCATATTACCTTTCTTGGTAATTGACGTCATTACTTTGACCAAATTTACCATTTTACATACCACATCTTCTTTTGTCATCTTTTGAAAAATCATTTCTCTCAAAAGATATTTATCTTTCAAGTAGTTATATCATTTGTAAAACGCCCAACCAGCCCTCCCTTTCTTTCATTGAATGTTTATGTTATTTATGGCGTTCAAACATGTGCAAGAAATTTGCAAAACCGATGTGCAAGATCCGTGCAAGAAATCTTGCACGGATCTTGCACATCGGTTTTTTCACAACCCCCTGCTGTATGTATCTCATCAAGGGCAAACTGAGTCCTTGAAGCGGGGAAGCCTAGGTTCACACATAACTTTCTTAAGTCTGCAAGTTTTGTGGAAGTTCTATGCAAGATGTTTAAAAGAACTTGCACAGAACTTTCTCGCAACTTGCAAATTTCTCGCGCATGTTTGAACGCCATAATTATTGAAGTTTTTATTTTAGCAGTGTTATGGGAGTTTATGTTATCTTTTATTATTACTAGAACATCGGGGCCGGCCCGCCGCCCCCATCAGCATCAGGGCCGAGGCGTCCGCCTCGCTCTCAACGTGTGCGCGCCCCAGAAACCACAAACGCAGAGCTCCCATGGAGCCACAGATACATTGCAAAAATCTTATACATTGAGACTGTCCGATGCACACCACGTCCAACAACATCCACATCAGTCTAATCCGTTCCATCCACCTCTCCCAGTTTCAGCGCCTAACGGCCAATGAGACTTCTGCACCACTTGACTACGAAAGCTTCAGTTGCCTAAAATCCATTGTCAGATCGCAACGTAGCTTGATCAAGTGCGGATTCAACACTTACATTGACATACCAAGCATTCATTGGATCATTGAAATTCTGAACCTTGCCCCAAAAGTCTATGATGTTGCCCACCTGCAGAATCAAATCATCAAAGTGCGACATTTTTTGCGAGTTACACGCATACATTCCATTGAACTCGACCCACCGCTCGTTCTATAAAAGGCATTGTCAACGCCACTTCATCAACAGGCTACACCAAACTTACCGCTGGATCCCAATCACGATGCTTGACAAAGAGCAATACGTCACCAAATGATCTCCGCTCCACACGATTAAACACTTCACCCCGACTCATCACGCCCATTCTTTTCGGCGCCGCCGAAGACAGATTGTCCACCATTACAATTTCCGCTGCATTTTCTTCATGTGCAAAAAGGACACAGTCGGCCTCCGGATATGTCACAACCGGCCCCTCGAGTAGATAACTTCTGTTTCCTTCGAGGTTTGCTGTCACTGAGGCAGTGAAAATCTTCACGTCCTGCGATTCGTAATTGTCATTCAACAACATATAAGCATGCTGATAAAGAGGGCCGGCTGTTTCTTCTGTAGGCCAATCTGTCTTATTTTCCGACATTATATTATTCGAGAAGCGTGAGCAACGGACGACATTCCCACATTTCAGGATGTAGAACATACAGGACCCCGGAATGCCCCTACAAAGGGTAGTCACAAATAGTAGTTGGTAATGCATTATTAACTGATGGGAATGTGATAGTTGGGACTGAATGATTACATGTACACGTTTACTAACGGGTCGGGTTGTTTCAATTCCTTTTATGTTTTCCACAGCTATGACATCATCTGCTGTTTACCACCTCCCAACTCATTGATTCATTCCCATTCAGATTCCTTTATCGACGAATATCTTTGATATTTCTTCGACTTTGATACATTATTTTAAGCAAAAAATTTTACTATCTGTCTCACGTTGATAGTAAAGTAGCTATCCAACCCACTTTAGTAATTTTTATCGTTCCTAGTATCTCTATGAGCGATCATGACAGTTTTGATTTTAACGCTGCCACGTTGGCTACCGAAAAACTGGAAACCCTTTCCGCTGATTATGAAGCAGCAGGGGGTTCAAACGGCAAATCAATGTCTGAGGTCCGATCGTTATATTCCAAGATCGTACCTTATAAATCAAAGAATTGGTATCAACAGTGGTCAAAATTCGCGTCAGACCTTATCGAAAAAGACAAACGGGAGAATCGTCCTGTTTTCAAAAATGATGGACCTGTTCCCGTTGTTTCAGTCTCATCCGACGAAGATCCAATATATGTGTTTGACCTTAGCTCTAACCCAAATTTTCCAGCAGACTTGGCTGAGAGTCGACACACTTCTCCTCAAAGGAACAATCGAGACGAGAATCAGGTCCACAATCTTACTCAAGAACAAATCAATAACGCCCAAAAGGCCCGGGATTTGTTGGACGGCCAACGTCTGCGAGCTTCGAAATCTCCATCACCTTTCACGGAAAAAAGAAAAGATGGTAAAGAGAAAGGATCTAGAATTGGATCCGACTCAGATTCCGACAATGTGGATGGGAAAACCAAGAAAATGCAAAAATCTTGGGAGTGGATGGAAAGAGTCGATTCAGGCCCTGCTTCGACAGAAAATTGTTCGGAAAGTGCTATCTTGTTTTCCAAAGCTGTTAGAGGATACGCTCCACACTTGGCTAAAGCAGTGGAGGGTTTCATTGATAGAGTCAAACCTCCAAATTTCCCTTCTAACCTCTGTAAAGAACTGTTGCAAGGTAAATACATTGACTTGCAAAGAATCAAGGGAGAATTTTTGGCGGAAAAGAAAGGGATGGCAACGAACCTTATGGTCGCGGGAAAAGACAAGAACCTGGAGCTTCAAAACAAGAAAGTTTTGATTAGTCTCACGGATTCGCAAGAATGGTTCTATTACTTCGATATCCTCCAGCAAGCCTATCAAGAGGCATTCCCTTCTAGTCAAAAATTTTTCTTATTGTACGCAAAATTTATTAAAGAAGAATTTATGTCTGACGGTTTTAGAGCCGACTGGATGTGTGTGGCCAACTACGACGCTGCACTTCGAAGCCAATTCGCCATCAGACGTGACATCTCTTTTGCAGATTGGAACCACCAGAGTCTGGGAAATATTAGAACACGTTATATGCAAAGAGCCTACGATGAGAAGCCTGCGATTGCATCTTCTAGTTCTCATCCTTCTGTTCAGCTTGGCCATCAACGTAATCGGCAAAATAATCAATATCAATCCGGTGCTTCAAAAATTCATCAATCAACTAATTACTATGACTCGAATTTTAAACATAAAGGTATTTATGAAGTGGAAAGCTCAGACGGTGTTAAGATCAACGAACAATTCTGCTTCGCACATAATATGCCAGGTGCTGGATGCAAGAATAGGGGCAAGTGTCCTCGCATCCACCGTTGTGTTGGTCTTAATTCTGTATTTTTTCCTCTTCTTAAAAAGATTTCTCTAGTATCAATTTCTCTAACGTGGGATGTGTTACAGAACGTTAAAAACTGCAGACAAGATCACAGAGGATGTGATCATGTCTGATGGACATGGTCCTCCAGATCGTTGCTTTAGCAATTCGACAGCAGGGTTGGTATTTTTCTAATTTACTTTTTATAAAGTTTAATTTGGTTTCTTAAAAAATTGCCATCAAAACTGACATTTGAGTGTCTTTTTTAGATCGCCAAAAGCATCGACTTCAGCAGTGAAGGTATCTGTTAATGAAAAATTTCTTCGTGGCTATGTATGGGACACAGTGAATCCTTCGGGTTCTTCGCCGGCAATCGAGTCAAGCCTTTTCGCAAACCCTTTTCCGGACGCCCCATCGTTATCTGAAGATACCGATGCCGATTTCGCTCTGAAACAATTCCCTTACCTCTTCAAAATCATAACTCCAATCAAGGTCGATAAATTGGAAACTCTCTTAATAAATCATCCCAACAAACCATTTGTAAATTCAGCTTTAAAAGGTTTAAGATGTGGTTTTTGGCCTTGCTCTTCTCTCCCGTCATCTACTATTATAGACGGTCCAAATCATAAATCATGCCTTTCTAACCAACTTATTTTGGACAAAAAATGTCAAGAAGAAGTCCTGGCAGGTCGTTATTCAGAAGAGTTTTCGACTTTACTGGAAGGCATGAAGGTAATCCCGCTGTTGATGGTCTCAAAGAAAGATTCGAACAAAATGCGTGTTTGTTCGAATATGAGTGCAGGACGTCCATCACCGAACGATCTCATTGATAAAGACAAGATTCCTGTTGCTTATGATTCTTTAAAGACTTTCATTCCTTATTTAATCGACATGAAGGACAAATTTGGTGATGTTGTCTTATTTAAATCCGATGTGGAAAATGCCTTTCGAATAATTCCTTTACATATTCAGTACCAGATTCGACAAATCTTGAAAATAAAAGGTGATAAGAAAAGAGTGGACCATAACTTAACTTTTGGTTCTTCTGCTTCCCCATACATTTGGTGCGGAGTATTTTCTTTAGTTCTTTGGATTGCGGAATTTGAATTCAACATCAAGTTTATGAATAACATGATGGACGACGTCTGGTCGGTGTGTCCAAGGAAAGATTTTATGAAATTCAAGGATCACTTCATTCCTTGAAATCAAGCAAAACTTCTTAATCTCTTTGACATATTAGGTATTCCATGGATTTGGAAGAAACAAATTTATGGTCCAGTTATAGAAATCATTGGTCATGTTGTGGATTCGGAGAAGATGATTATGTATCTGCAACCTGATAAGAAAGCTCATTTAATTCAGTCTCTTCAAGATTTCGTGGCAAAACCTAGTCATTCATTAAACGACTGGCAGAAGATTCTCGGTCACGCTTCGTGGGCTTGTACATCGATGCCTTGGGGTCGATTTGCACTTCAAAGTTTGTATGAGAAATCGGGAAATAAATCCCATCGATTTCTCCAAGTTCATCTAAATAAGGAAAACCAAGACGATTTGCGTTGGCTGATATCGTTTTTTACGGAAAGTAGTGGTGTTTTGTTGCTGCGATCTTTACGATGGAATCCAGATGACGCCGATTCAATTTACTATACCGATGCTTGTATGGAGGGTATTGGAATCTGGGATCCAGTGTTTCACCTGGGTTTCTATTTTATATTTCCTCCACCGAGAAGAAATATTTTCTGGGCTGAGTTATTAGGCGTTGTTATTGCGATCGATTTAGGAATTGCTAGAGGTTCACGGAAGATCCTGGTTCATTCAGATAATTGAAATGTCGTGGACCTTTTCAGTTCTCATGCGCCGAATCAAATCGTCAGGCACCTTTTTCGTCATTGTGTAAAGAGCATTGTGAATGCTAAAGCGGATGTCAAGGTTGTGCATGTCTCAGCGGATTTTAATTCAACCGCTGATTCGCTGTCGCGTCAAAAAGTTGTGCTTACCCCTGAAAAATTAGAGATATTTTGTCATGCGATTGAAGCTGACTCAATATCTTATTTAAAGATTGATCCTTCTTTGTCAGCTGGTGGTAGAATTGCGAACTTAGAAACTTTTGATCCTTCAACTCGAGTATGGCGAAATCCAAATCCGCTTCACATTCAAAATCAAATCCCAGAAAACCAATGTTGAACGTTTCGTTGGAAGAACTCCGCGAAATTTCTAAAAATGATCAACGTTCAACAATTCAAAAAATATCTTTAGAAAAATATAAATCAGGGTTTCGTTCCTTTGTAAAGTTCTGTACACATTTTAACATTTCTCTTTCTCCTAACAAACGTAACTTATGTGATTTTGTATCCTGTATGAGTCGAATGATTTCACCTCGTTCGGTCAGAGCATACTTAATCGGTATTCAACACATTTTTAAATTAGATTTTCCGTCCGTCTTCTGCAAGGCTAGTCATCAGGAAGTGAAAGATACGATGAAATTCTGTATTCAAAATTTTTCGAAGCCAATCAAAAGAAAAAATCCGCTTACCGTTTCGCATTTGGAATCAGTTGTCGAAAAATCGTCTTCTTCATTTGACGATAAATTGTTTCTAGCTATGTTGGGTATCGGGTTTGGCGGCTTACATCGTTTGGGGGAATTGACTGTGCCGGATTCAGTGAAATTCCAAGATTCAAGAAAAATCATTTTACGCTCGTCCCTCAAGTTTTCGATGTGTAAGAAATTTGTACAGTTTAATCTTCCTTATTCTAAAGGCGATAGGAATTTTTTAGGTGCTCCTGTAGTTATCCAGCAATTCTCGAACACTTCTGCGTGTCCCATCAAATTATTAAAATCCTATCTTCGAGTTAGGGATGTCAGCTTCATTACTTCAACCGAATTGTTTGTTACTTCTGAAGGCATTTCTCCTTCTCGGTCATGGTTTTTGTCAAAATTTCATCTTCACTTCGATAAATCTTTCTCCGGCCATTCGTTACGTTCAGGTGGCGCCACAGCACTAGCTCAAGCAGGTGCTAATTTAGATTTTATCAAAAGCGCCGGTCGTTGGTCCTCTGAGGCTTTTTTAATGTATGTCCGGGGTCACGTTGCCTTACGATTACCTGAGAATCAAAATCATGTAATCGGGCACGTGTCTCATGTGGGCTCGAGAGTTTCTTTTTCATAAGAAGTGAGTTTTTTCTGTTGTTAACTTTCCTTTTTTAGTTAATTTTTTATATAAAATTATTATAGAAAGGTTTTCATACCTTTTTATAGCTTTCATGCCTAAAAAAGTATTGTTTTTGAATTGGTTTTACTCCAATCAAAGGTTTTCGTACCTTTTTAGTGCTTATTTGGGATAGGTTTTTACCTTCATTTTTGGTTTTCATGCCTATCTTATTCTTCGTTTGGTTTTCAAAATTTTTTGGGCATCATTTACTAATATGTTTCTTTGTTTTTATCAAAAAACTTTTTATTTTTCTTTTTTCATTCCCTCTCCTACTTCACCACTCTGCCTGTACGATTGGTAGGCGGGTCGGAGAGGGATACATATTTTTTATTCAAGAAATTCATAACCCTAGGCACTTAGCCTTGGGATTCGCCCAAAAACCTTCACCTGTTTGATTTTTTCTTACTAAGTATTTAGTAAGTTTTAAATGGTCACATTTCTAGTAGTTGGTAATGCATTATTAACTGATGGGAATGTGATAGTTGGGACTGAATGATTACATGTACACGTTTACTAACGGGTTGGGTTGTTTCAATTCCTTTTATGTTTTCCACAGCTATGACATCATCTGCTGTTTACCACCTCCCAACTCATCGATTCATTCCCATTCAGATTCCTTTATCGACGAATATCTTTGATATTTCTTCGACTTTGATACATTATTTTAAGCAACCCACCCACCCTTAGGTTCCCTGTTCTCTTCGGCTATGAAAGTTTTATTCTTTTAATTTTATTCAAGTTTTTATTTTTTCTTCTGTTTTTTTTTTCGTTCTTTATCTCTTAATAAAATGGACTGTGTTACTTATTACTCTTTTCTCATTTCTTTCATCAATTCATTTCTACATTATTAGTTTGTGTTCTCTTTTCTTTTTTATGTCCTTTATTGTCGATGTGTTAGTTATGTTAGTTTCGTAGTATTGGTATTTTGTCCGCTGTCCGCCCCGTAGGGATACATATTTTTTATTCAAGAAATTTATAACCCTAGGCACTTAGCCTTGGGATTCGCCCAAAAACCTTCACCTGTTTGATTTTTTCTTACTAAGTATTTAGTAAGTTTTAAATGGTCACATTTCAAAAAGTTCTTTTTGAGCTCTATCGGGGCCCCGATTTCCTATCATAACCCATAATTCCAGGTAACTATCAAATAACATCTACAATCTCAAGACGACTTGATTCAAAGCAAGAATCCATCAGGAAAAACACTCAAGGGGTGCTTTGGCGAGCTACTAGCTGTTCCTCAGCATTGATGAGCTAGTTTCAAGTAGCCAAAGTGTCTTAAAAACTGGTGTTTGGCAATGGTCAAATGGAGGAGAGGAGAACAATGAGCGGGCTAAAAACCAAATGAGGCATGTGTAAACCCATGCTGGAAAGCCCCAATAGAGCTCAAAAAGAACTTTTTTTGTGACTACCCATTGTAGGGGCATTCCGGGGTCCTGAACATACCCTATTAGAGCAGCAGCACCGGTACCTCGCAAATGCAGTCGCTGTATGTGACATCTTCAACAGTAATGAAGCTGTATGACATGTTTCCTGGTAAATCGTAAAATTTTGGCAAACTCGAGGACTTCCAAATGCATGAAAGTCCATCTAATACATCACCCAAATGAGAACAAAGGTTACGTCACATCGTCTGACACATCCGGCATCAGATAAAGAATTGATCAATATGCCGTATCATGAATTTTGTGCCTCTATCGATATAATCATCTCATCTTATCGATTGTTGTGTCCATTTCACCATCAATTCTTCCAAGTTTTTGTCTGATCAAATCTATGCCATGCCCCAATTAAGCAATACCAATCCTCTCGCGTTGAACAACCTTCTCAACTTATGTAACCAAAGTTCCAATTGCATGCACATGATGGTTGATGCCGGTCAAAGCGTGCCTGCTGTGGCTACTCACCTCCTTGCCACGGAAATCAATGACAAGCGCAAAGGCGGTGGTTCGAGGCCTGGCAAGGCTCCCAACATTGATCGGGACCGTGTTTCAGGTCACGCTCAAATGATTCGAGACTACTTTTCCAATAATCCGAAGTATACCAACAATATGTTTCAACATCGATTTCGAATGGGTCGACCTCTCTGGTTGCGTGTCGTAGCTGGTGTCACCGCTCAGGACAGTTACTTTGTCCAGCAAAGAGATGCTTGTGGTAAACTTGGTTTTAGTCCTTTACAGAAGTGTACTTAGGCGATCAGAATGCTAGCATATGGAACACCTGCGGACTTGAATGATGAATATCTATGTATTGCTGAATCAACAAGTTTGAAGTGTGCGAAAAGGTTTTGTGCCGCTGTGGTGGGTCACTTTGGCGCGGAGTACCTTCGAGAACCTAATGCGTCGGACACCCAACGTTTACTCGCTCAGAATGCAGCTCGAGGTTTCCCTGGCATTTTGGGCTCTCTGGACTGTATGCACTGGCGTTGGAAGAATTGCCCCAAGGCTCACAGTGGCCAATACAAGGGAAAAGAAGGTGGTCCAACAATCATATTAGAAGCGGTCGCGTCGCAAGACCTATGGATTTGGCACTCGTTTCTTGGCCTGCCTGGATCTTTAAATGACATCAATTTCCTCAATCACTCTCTTCTGTTCCACCGCCTGGCTAAGGGCGAAGCTCCGTGTTGCAATTATGAGATAAATGGCCATCAATACGACAAAGGATATTACCTCGCTGATGGTATATATCCAAAGTGGGCTACTATACTTCAGACCATTTCCCATCCTCAGGATGAGAAAAAGGAGGTCAGTATTTCATTCTATGTATGTTTCACTAAATTAGAATTCACTTACTTACTTCTAAATAATCAGTTTTATGCTAAGATGCAAGAAGCCATTCGGAAGGATGTTGAATGCGCTTTTGGCGTTCTACAGGCGCAATTCGCCATTGTCGCTTGACCAGCTCATATGTGGCATCCGAAGGTCTTGCACATGATCATGAAAGCCTGTGATCCTCAACAACATGGTGGTTGAGGATGAGCGAGATAACAGTGGTTTACGACCAGTGGAACCTCTGGTAGAGATTGCACAAGTACTGCACGCGGTTAACAATTTGGCTCCTTATCTTGCCATGCAGCGCAAAATCCAAAATCAAGATACAATGATCTGGTTGAGCACCTTTGGAATTTGTGAGGAGCAAATCAAATTCGAATTCCATTTTGATCTTATCACTTGTTTCCGCAGGTTACTTCCTGAATTATCATTCATATTAAAGGCGAACATGCAATTCGAACAAAACCTGACAAAATCCACCATTAGTGTGATTTCCAAGTTTTGCACGTGTGTCAGAAACCATTTTGAGGTTCGTTTGTGGTTCCCTCCATTCAGATTTCCAGTCATCTGATGGCTGCTTTGCCTCTTTTAACCCCATCCGCCAATCCAACTTTGCAAGTCAATTCACACCTAGGCAACTTTCCTGAAGCACCCAACTCGTTCCCAATATGTATGTACCTCGCACGAATCTCCTTATTGATGGATCTAATGCAAATCCTGTATGCATCTCCCTTCAACTTTGTCAATCTTCTTATCATCAAAACTTTCAATCATCAAAACTTCAACCATCAACTCAGAATCAGAGTCATTGCCGTGTTCCTCCTTAAGGATCCAAACCAATCTTCTTACTCAATAATAATCATGATTCTGGCTCGATCTCAATCAATCTACTCACTGAATTAAAATGAATCCTTTTACTTGATCGTGAGTATCTTTTTTCCCAATCAAGATCAAGGTCCCTATTGATATTCTACCTGAATCTGAATCCAACTGTTTTTCCTTGCCTTTCATAGTCTTCACTTTCTCACGATCAATCAAGTTTAAGGCAAATCCCAAATGCAACATTGATTGAATTTTTGATTTTTGAATGATGGTATTTTATGTAATACAAAGTAAGCTTTTTACTTGGTTATTTTGATCTATTAGTTGATTTCATAGAAGATGATAATAGACACTAAGCCTACTGGATTGTTTCTCTTTATATTCTACAAGACAGAACCTTGGAATTGTTTCACGACCTCAGCAACAGTTCAATACGTACTCTGGTCCGATTCTTCTTAATGTTCCTACCGATGGGCCTCCGATCATACCCAACTCAACTACCTACTCCCTCGACCCATCTGTAATCGGCCCTTCCACTCAGCGCCCTTCCTCATCATATTTGCCACTCCCGAGCGCCGTCATCCTTGGCAAATGAGTCATTGCCAACTCCAATCGTGCAAAAGGGTTTGTGTCTTGATATACAGTCGTTTTCAAAAAGCTTGCCGCTAATTCACCGCCAAATTGCTCGAGTTTTGCGGGCAAATTTCGGCAAGCTTTTTGAAAACGACTGTATATACTCGAAATTTGGTTGATACCACTTTGATCTTATCCTGGTATATATGTACTAACATTCGATCTATTCTTGATTTTAGGTATTGGACTGTACCTTGTAAAACCAAGGTGAAAATTGCAGTTCAATTCGGTCAAATGTCTTATTCAATAGATCCATCAGATGTTAGTCAATCAATCATTTCTTTTCCTTCTTCTTCTTCATATCCTTTTGTTTCGAAAAAATTGTCATTAATTTGATATCAACCGATTTGCTTTTTCCTTGCATTAGTTTAATTTAGGAAAGATTTCAGGTGGATCGAAGTGTTCAACATCTTTTTTTACGATCACTAAATCTAAAACAGGTGGTTCGATTCCAGAATGGATCTTTGGTGCAGCCTTTTTGGTAAGTTTTTGGATTTCCTCCGATCTGAAGTGTAAACAAATCAAACCGAATGTACAGAAAAACAAAACGAACAACCAAACTGATTTCCACATGGTTTTTGGTAGAAAAACGTTTATGCTGCGTTTAGAGCTTCACCACCGTCAGTTGGATTTGCCCAACTTTTGGCTGATATCGATCCATTTCCATCTATACCTGCTCCGATGGCCATTGCTACTTCTAATCAACTGCAGTACTCTACACCAGTCAAGAAGCTCTGCAGGTCAGCTCAAGATGGCGAGTGTACCAAATGCACGCGCAACTATCTTCCCAGTTACGCTCATGCAACTTATTTTAAAAAACCAAAAGATGCAGCTGTCGTACTCCCGCTACCACATACGCTCATCAAACTTCATCCAAATCATCTACCCTCACTGTTACTCTATTGTGCATGTATTGTCCAGAGGGTGATTATGCTAGGTTGTTATTATACAACAATCGGTTCTTATCGATTGATCCACTCTCTTCTCCATTATTGTGAATGTCCTGAATACACGATTGAATCTTATAATCTTTGATATGTTTGCTGACAATGTACAGGTGGAAGCAATGAGCAATCTCGGTACAACCCAACGAGCGCTTGGCGAATGGGCTGAAGTTGAAGAATGGTGGTGGCGAGCGATTAGATTGCGAGCGTAGGTAGTGATGTAAACTCTTGGAAACTTCATCCATACATTAAATTCGTCTTTCAATCACTTCATGACAGCTTTTTTAAGAGTTATTTATCAATCTTTGACTTGAAATCACATCAGGTCAATCGATCGATCAGTTTTACCGTGAAAGAAACCCATTTGAATTGTTTGGATACTTCACTCAAATAACTAATATCTTTCCCGAGTTCACTGACTTAAACTCTGGGGATTAAATTGGTACATCTCCTATCAACTTTTTCAACCATTTATAATGTTGACGTTTGAGAAAACTGACTATGAGATCTTTTGTTTTCTTTTGATTGTTAGTTGGGTTTTTGAAAACATTTGATCATCGATCTCAAGTTGTGTGATCTGAAGATAGATTTTGTTTTGCTTTACCCCCAATTTCTCAAAATCTTATCTACGTGAAAAAGTTGACTTCACAGCATGCTCTTTTGTTTTGTTCAATGATTTTGAAATCATAGCACTTCATACCAATTGTCATCGATCATTTTGAATTTAGACTTTGCCCCCTCAACTCATGAACCTCAAGATTCTGACAATGTCAGGTGATATCTTATGATGAGTTGAGGGAAAGCCTCTGTTGGTGGAAACTAAGGATGGTCACATGGGTTGTTCACATCTCTTCACTTATGCATAAAATGATTAATTCAAGTTGATCAATTTTCTATTCTGGCTACATTCTTTGTAGTTCAAGTCAGCTCACTCAGTAAAAGGCTTATTGAAACAATGAAGTACTATTGACCGGGTTATTCAGATTCAGCTTGTGATTATTCATTATTAAACAGATTGTAGAAGAAATGGTTTTGAAAAGCTCTTCCATTAAAAACAAAGGTAACATGCATTCTATGACAAGAGATGCTTTCACTCATACAAGCTTGAAAATGATCATGCTCAAGAAAGGTTTGTAAATAATACTGGATTATAGACTTGAGGTTTGACATACTATTGCAATCAATATCCTGATTTCCTCAAGCCTTTTGCTCAATGCCATGTGATATAATTTGACTCATACTATGAAGTCATCTTATCAATTTTTTTCAAAAGCCATGTTGAAACATCTGTAGGTTCCAAAAGGAGTTTACATTTCCCAGCCTACAACTGAGAGAACTTCCTGGGCCAATATCATCACATACAATAGTGATACTACTACATCTCAATCAGATATTCTGCTTTCTGAATACATTTGAGACATTCACTTTGCTTATTTGGTTGCTGGAGAATCAAGCATGTTTTGAGCATGACATGGTTCCTGCCCAGCACCAACAGATAAGTTGATTGTTGAAAATATTGACTTTTCTTTATGACACTACTCAATATTTTTTCATTGTTGTCCTTCACTTGGAATCAGATGCCCTTGCAATTTGAGGGCCAACTGGGTCAGCCACATATGGAAATCATGACAGTATCTTGAAAAATCAGAAGAATGATCATCATCATGGTATTGTCTGCTGCTGATTGGCTAACATGGGGAGAATTGTCTTATCAACTCATATCAAGCCTAAAGTTTATTTTAGTTTACAAGAATAGACTTTTAATTCAATCATAACTGATCTTAATTCTATTGAACAACACCAAATTTAATCATCTCAAGATTGACTTGATTTATGTAGAGCTACTACTTGCCAATATCTCATACCTTCTTCATCCAAGCAGCAAAATGGTTGAGACCCAGAGTATTGGTGGTTTATCAACTTAAGTGTCTTTTGCCTATATTTTCATGAATTTTATCAGAATCCACCATAACACATTCCATGTATGTTCACCATTTAATCTCTAACAATGACCTGAAAGTTTGAAATGTAGGCATTCTTACTTCTGATCACCATAGTTCAATACCACAAATTCATGGCTCAAAATGAGCCTTAGCTGGTTGATGACAATTATTCAAAGAGTGGAATGAATAAGGCAATGGTAACAGTAAGCTTCAGACCGTCCCCGCCACCAAAAATTGGGGGCGTACCAAATTATCAGCTCCCCGTTGGTTCCCCATCAAGTGTTAGCCGGTAGTGCCTGATGAAGCAGAACACTTTTGTACATTCTTTTCATGAGCGAGTTCTGGCCATCTTCTCTTTTCTTATGCAAGTGTCTCAACATATTTACCTTCTTTTGGCTATCTAAGAACTGTTATTAGGTCTTTCCAACCTTTAAATTCTTGGTATCTGCCCTCAATAGCATACATTTCTGCAAAGATTGAGGTAGCTTGGTTCCCCAATAAAAACCCGGGATCCTTAGCCCAAGTCACCGTACCAGCGGTACAGAAGGCAGAGATCCTCAAGCCTGCAGGTAACAGGGCTCATGCTGAGGTGTAGTACTTGCAGTGCACCATACCAATGATGATGGTGATTGAAAATCATTTGGTTGAGATATATCTGTCAATGTTGACAAAAGTATTCTACAAAAGTGAGAATGATGCACATCTTTCAAGTTCAAAAAGAACCATATATTCACAGACAACCCAAAATGAGTATCTGCCAATGAGACACAATGATACCTGATGTGCTCTGGAATTGAAACCATTAGGTGGTTAGGTAGTGAGGGGTTAGGGATTAGGCTTGGGGGATTAGGCTTAGGGCAAGGATATTTTTACCCTGCTTCAAGGGTATGTGACATCAACTCGGCTCCAAATCACCATGATTTCTCTCAATCCTGGATTTCAGCACAATTAGACCACACACACAGCATGGCTTCCATACCTTGCCCTGCCCCATTCCTTCCGTGTTGCTTGCTGCCAGTAGTGAAAACTTAACAGGCCTCCCTCATATTTCTCTGATCTATTTTTAGTACTCATAATAGATGAAGTGATCTCCAGTAGGTTATGAAATACATTCTTCTGGATTTACATCCAAACAACTGCTAACAAATCATTCCTGCTTGAGTGATCTTTCAACAAGCATAGGCGGATTGAGTTCAGTGGAGCCCATCTTAACATTATGACTGCGGCGCCCGCCGCCCAATCTGACTAGTCTTATCCTATTTTACAACTTACTTTTTGTAATTCATACTGGTTTCCGCTCGTTATTTCTGTTACTGTTCTCACTTCCTTTTTTATCTTTTTTGTTGTCTGCTTACTTTTGTAATCATATACATGTTACGGTCTCAACTTTTGGTTCATTTGTATTATTAAGTGCGGCAATGCAACCATGAAGCACACAGCAGCTGAGACTATTCACATTTGACATTGAAAAACATGAAAAAAAGGTCGTATCACAATCATTTACAAGAAGATGGTAAAGCATAAGATAATCAATCAAAATGAGTACATCACAACTCTTCAATACCTATAATAACTACAGGGCGTTAACTCGAAGCTGAAGCCAATGCCATTTGGCATCATTATCAAAATCATTTACAAACTCAGAACCTAAGTTTCCAGGGCGTAACAACTGGGCTGCAACTTCCTTTTCACCTGGAAGCTGCAAGTAGCGGCCAGTGTAACTATAGACCTGGCCGAGGGCTTCGCGGAGTAGGCAAAACTCTTCTCGGCGTTTGTCTTGGATAATCTTGATTATTTGACGCATGGCCAGCTTGTCATCTTGGTTGCGATGATATTCTTGAAGCCTTTCCACCTCACGCTGGGCTCTGGGACTGATGGTAAGGTCAATAACCACAGGTGGTGTGCGGTTGTTGTTGTTGTCATTTTGTCGATTCGCACGCTGGGTTCAAGGTGTAACAGTCAGGTCGACTACTTCACAAGGTGGGGTAATTAAGCCACCTTCTGTTCGTACCATGGTTAATAGTGACTTCCAAAGCTTCAACTTATAGATTAATGAACAACCTCACCTTGGACATTGGTCTTTGAACGCAGACGTGGGTCTAAGTGGACTTCGCGTCTAGGTGGCAAGCCGACCGCATCGTTCCTTGGTCCACGCTCTTCAAGAAAGGCCCTTGCCGGAATGTACGGTCTGAATCGAGAGCCTCCTGGTGAGGCAAACCAAGAAACTGTTCTCAATAAAACCACATGGTCAATGTAAAGTTTGTATTGAGTTGACAAAATAACAAAGACTTGACTTCAGGTGATCGAGTAATTCAACAATTTGATACATTAAGAGCAGGAGAAACGGTCAATGATGCCATTGATTAAATCCTTGAGGTTATTGGACGGTGTGATCGTAAAGCGTTAAAAATATTTATACAACAAGGTATATGAACACAATAAGAGGATGATTAGACACATCGTAAAGAGATACACTGACCAACTATGTATGAGGATTGTAACACTACACAAAATGTCATCTTTACCGGGCGGTAAAGAAAACTACTGACATAGAAAAGTCCTGAGGCAACAGGAAGAGAGCTAAAAATCTGAAAAAATATGCACCTTGTTCCTAGATGTTGTGGCGTCATGACGAGTATTTTTTTGTATTTTACACACAGATATTGGTTAATGTACTAACAATAAAGGCTGAGAATCATCAAAAACCCACCTGTAACAATACCTGAAATTTGGCCCTTGACTTTGAAGACAGGATTTTGGAATCTTCAAACATCAATAACTTTTTCAGTTCTGAATTAAATCACTCGATTTGAAGTGCATTAAAAAGGTGAGCCTTTCCTCTACATTTTTCATTGAGACATCACATCTGTAGCTGGTCTAAAAAAGATCCTACAGAGCACTTCATGCAGAACTGTTTGAACATATGTAGAGTGTTTAAATGACTAGATAGCACCTTACTAACATTATGAAGTGTGAAGGAGAATAGTTCAGCTTTTGAATGAACCAAAAATCGAGTTATTTGGAGCAGAATTGCAAAAGTTATTGAAGTTTTTAGACCACAAAATATTGTCTTCATACTCATGACCCAAATTTCAGGTATTGTTACATGTGAGTTTTTGATGATTTTCAGCGTTTATTGTTAGTACATAAACCAATATCTGCGTGTAAAATACAAAAAAATACTCATCATGACGCCCCAACATCTAGGAACAAGGTGCATATTTTTTCAGATTTTTAGCTCTCTTCCTGTTGCCTCAGGACTTTCCTATGTCAGTAGTTTTCTTTACCGCCGGGTAAAGATTACATTTGGTGTAGTGTAAGCAAGGGGATAGTCGTTATTTATCCCAAAAAATTGGGGGAAACCATGATCTAAAGATCACAAGCGCGACCGCGCAGAACCAATAGACAGACCAGCGCAAGCACAGTCATGACAACACAGGACCCCTAATGACCAAAAGAGTCAACTTTGACTCCGATTCATCAAATCGTAATGAAGGCACTTCCGAGTTAAGTCAAAACAATTTTATATACGTTAAAATTCACATAGAAAGGTAAATTAATATTTACGCAGAAAATATTTTTTTTTGGCAATGAGAAATAAACAAGCAGAAAGAAAAGAGACTAGGTTTGTAAAGAGTGACACATAAAAATATGATACATAAAACATTGGGAGATGATAAACATGTATAGTTATATTCAAAGGAAGACACCTCACAACTTGAAATAATCAGTTGAACCAAAAAAAAGACATAATTGATACTTCTACAGGATCCTATTCACCATCACTGTTTTCCTTTTCCATCTTAACCATCTGCTTTCTCGCTATTTTCGCCTGCTTCATCTCATAGAATGCCTTGATATCTCCATGAAGCAAGGAGGTATCAGTCTTGAGTACTACATTGTCAGTAAGAAAGTCGACCACCTGGCATTGCCTTCAAGAGTCCACTGCCATTGAGGCACTCGATTCAGCAATAGACCGGGTGTTGTTGGCGACTTGCAATATGTAAGATTCCATATTTTGACCAGTTTTTGCCTTTTTGTTACCCATTGGTTGCTCATGAGTTTCTGAAGAAATGATCTCGATGTCGGAGTCCAAGTCGGTTAGAGTAGAAGGAGTGGAACAGATAGAAATGACGGAAGGAGGCGGTTTTTTCGCAGTGGGAAGTTGGTTGGTATTGTAATCCATCCACTTTGGAGCAGTGGACAAGAAGGCATGGCAGTGTGAATCCTTGAAGTGTGTTTGTTCTTTCTGATAGTACATCTCGTTCCCATCGGCCATCAGATCTTGAGCTGATTTACCGCTGCCATTTAGGGATTTTGCCTTTGAAAGACAGGCCGCATAAAAGTTGATAGCCTTGTTCATAGGACCCCAGCGTCCAGACAGAGAGTCAAGGGAGCGGATAATTAGCTCGTTGGTATAGTTCTTATCCTTCTTCCTGTTTTCCTCATGGATTCTGGCCATGTTAGTCTGGAAATCATTCGTAATCTGAGTCCACATTGCATTAGAGCTCTGACCATTGCCAACCAGCGGATCCTGAGACACATTGAGCCAGGACTAGCATAACTGGAGATCTTTGGCGGCGGAGTATTTCAAACCACGACCAGAGGACTCGCCAGATTTGGAGGCGGACGCCGTCAATTTGCGCTTGCGACGGTTTTTTGGGGCTGGGCCGGGAGAGGTAGCCACAACAGGCAAAATTGGGGAGGCAATGTGATGTTGGCCAGAAGTGCTCACAGTAATACCACCAATTTGGTGGTCTACTGGAGACAAGCTACGTCAGCTGAGGTACCAGATCAATATATTATGTAGTTAAAGGAAAGCTTACCATTTATCGGTTGAGAAAAGAATCTTGGTGGGTCATCATTACAAGGTGCGACTGAAACCAAGTAAAACAGTTAGCTATGGGTCACAAATGTAACCAAAGGAAACATGACTCACCGGGTGATTGTTGATGAAGGAATTGGTAAGATTGGGAGGCGTTAGGAGATGGAAGTTGTTCGATTTGGTTGCTGTTAGAAGCATTGCGATGCAAGGCACATTGATCAATACGCAAAGGCAAACCGTTCCCTATGATATGACCTAAATTAATACATGATACAGTCATTATCAATTATCAGCATATTTGGAACAAATTCAACCAAAAAATAAATCAATAACATCTTACCATTGTCTCCAGGGTTTGGCTCTATCAAAGAGCGATGATTGCGATCAACACCAAATGGATGTGAACCGTTGTAGTTGTAGTTGGAAGGATGCGCAGTTCCGGATTGCCAATAGAAAGATGGGCTTTCTGGATGAGGATGCGAGATTGGATTAGAACTACTAGACATTGACTGCTGATAAGTTCTTGAAGGCTGTGATGACATGATAGGCCGACCACTGGGAGATGCAAACTAAATATTAATGAAGTAACGGATCAATATGAACAATAAACAAGGGTATTAAGAGAGAAATGTATAACAAGCAGATAAATTTTTGAGATTGAAGCGACTGCTGGGCGGTTATATACAAAAAAAAGCACATACTATTTTGGAGCACAACCTCTTCCACTGGTCAGTAAGTATGTGTTGATTCACATGGTGTTCCATCGTGTTCACCTTCAACGCTCTACAATTATAACAGACGGGCAATTCATTGTGATCAATATATCCACAACGAGATGAAAGGGAGCTTGCCTTCAGTGGTGAAGGTGGTTGGCCGCTGATTTGAATCGAGTTATGGTGATCGTGCAAAGACTGAGCTTTGCGTATGATCAAGGATTGATCGCAATAAGGAATATGAGGTGGATAGAAGGAAGGAAAGGTTCAACGGGTCCAAATCGGTTGTTTAACATTCAACGTTTGGTCTGCTTTGGTCCATTTTTGTAGTTTACGCTGCAGTCCATTAATGGACACTAGCCAATTGGGCGGCGGGCGCCGCCATTCTATGTTATGAGCTTACTGGGGATATCAATTGTCTTAAATGGTATGGAAATTGTTGAATCTGAGCAATGTTGGCTTTTAATTTTAAGGGAAGGATATAAGTTGCTGATTTCATGTACTTTGAGAATAACAAATTTTTGAGATATGGAATGAGCACATGATCATTAAAGTTGAATGCACTTGTTGACCTTTCAGAAGAAGCAATCCAGATCAGGGTTAATATGGTTCATCTTAGCTAAAAATCACAATGATTTCTTGTTATCCTTGTGGCTTGAGTATATTTCTGATTGTGGCATTGTGATTGCACCACAATAGACTTCTCTGAAGATTGTAAAAGGTATGGAATGTACCTGTCCAATAACCACTGTGATCAGTTCATTCACTAACTCTTTTAAGTTTCCAAAAAAACACAGTAAAAAGATACCAATCAGTGAAGATACATTCTAGAAGGTTTGTAGATGGATCAATATGTCAATTCAATCCCTTGATGAATAGTACACTTTCAGAAGTGACAGTGTTTTTTGTTCAAAATTGGTTGTCTCCCCTTGTCTATGATTCAAGATATCATAGCTTTCTGCATTCCTGATTATATTATTTTTCATTCATCTTTAATGATTTGATTCTAATTGTTTTGGGTGGTAAACCTCCGATCTTCAATTCACTTTCTTTGTCTTTCATCGATTTTTCCCTGCTTGGTACTGTACTCTTCATTATCACTTGGACTACTTCTACCGCCAATTGTCATGAAACAAACATCATGGAGGGTTTCAGTTAATGTTTACTCACAAGTTTAACACACTGCTGTGAAGACACAAATACAAATAAGGCTGATATACCTTTTGGTCACCTTTACTAAAGGGTATCATCACAAACAATTGGAAAAAAATCACCCCAAGGTTCCAACTAAATGATCCTTCCCAAACATGCAATTCAGCAATGAAATATCTTTCTATCTAGGTAGGAGACTAAAACATACTTTAACAAAACTTACCGGAGAAGACAAGTCATCTAGTTGATTCACAATTGGTGTACCTGTCAGCCACCAACATCTAGCAACTTTAATTCACAGCACACTTGAGTAGTTACTGCATTTCAATTATTAATGGTATGTGCTTCATTGGAAATGATTCAATGTCATTTAACTACAATTCAAAAAAGAAAGCAATAAAATTGAGTTTCTTGAATTTTAAGTGTTTTGATAAGGGCTAGTTGTTTGTCGCTTCAATTCATCTGGACCATTTCAGGGCTTCTTAGTCCTCATCCTTTCGGCTAGTTGGGATGAGATGGTAACTATGTTTTCAGTTAATTTCTACAATCTTGTTCTTGATTGATCACAATGTAAATTCATTGTTATTACACGCTTGATAGTCAAGTGAGAGATGTGTACAGTTAAATTCAAATATATATTCTTCTTATGTATTTTATTTATATATAATATATGTAGTAAGGAATTTGTTATGGATACCTGTCAATATGACGGAGGTTCTGATCTGCAGGACTTCTCACAGTTGACAGGTCTAGCTGCACAAATCAATGACACCATTTGAATTGTTTTTCCTAATCCCATCTAGACCAAAAGCCATGTGGATTAAATCAGTCAACCAAACATATATGTCAGGTTGTAAAAAAACTTATCTCATCCCCCAAAATTCCTCCTCCAGATTTACATGCGCTATGTGGAAATTATAGGGTGAAACATTCCGTATATGGATTATAAACTGTTTTCCAAAGAAATAAATAAATCAGGTCAACTTAAGATTAGTATCCAATATCATCACAAAGAACAAAAAGAAAAGATCAAGCTTACAAAATGGTTCAAGTGGTTCATAAGATTCAGTGATGCATTCTTCCTTTGGAAAAATATATCTTTAGAAAGGAAAAAAACTCAACAGAGTGGAAAAAAATTACAAAGAAGATCACTAAACTGATTCCAAAGTGGATGTATAGAATCAGTTTTTTCAGAACAAGTTTTCATATTTAATGACCAATTCAAGCCTTGTTCTTGATAAGTGCTTAATTCTAATTTAAAATTTTGAAACTTTTTGAATCAATTGCAGGTTTAACTTCATTTACACTCATTTTCAGAAAGTTTGACCAGGGTTTGCCCACAGAATTCCACTTTTGTTTGGAATTATTGTTGAGATTTGTGAGATTGACTGTATTTTCAGATTAGCTAGATGAAATTGAGCAGTACTTATTATTCTTACTCCATCATTCAATTGTTTGATGACAGCGCCTAAGATTTTTAGAACATGATTACATTAGAAATAGCCTATTTGAAAATCAAGTCCACCGTCTTCAAGAAAGATTGAAGCAATGATTGAAATGACAAAGATGAGAAAAATCACTATGATAGCAAATGAGATAAGTCTCAACCAAGTGTAGGTTAGGTTCATTTTAATGTGATTTGATGAATTGATGGTTTACGTATTCAATCCCATTTTCATTGATCCTGAATAATGCAATAATAAATTCCAAGGGCAATTAATGATTTTCTTCTCATCTGGTCCTGCCCAAGTACAGCTGTATTCTTTTATCAAGCCTTCACTGATGTTATATCACTGAAATGATTATAGATTTACATCTTGGTAGAAGATTGATTCTTGAAGACAGTTCAAGTCATGTTGGTAAAGTCTCAGCAATGACACAGACAGATGTTGTTTGAGTTTAGAAGCCACTGTGATTTACAATGGATAGATATTGATTCTTCTGAGTAAAAGCAACCCAACTTTGTTTTGATTGAGGCATAGTTTGCTTTGATTCAAAACGTTGCAAAAGGGGCAGTTTGATTGATTTGTAGCAGATTACCGGATCCAATATAGCAAAAGGCAAGGAAATGAGATTAAAGCGTGTAGGTTTGAATGTGAAGATTTGTTTTAAATTCACTTATGCATGACTTTGATGTTTGGCGCAATTCATCTAAAATGATTTGTTGAGTTTAGTAAACAAAGTTGTATAAAATAAAAATGCAGAGAGCTTTGAAAAAAACCGTACCCAAGATCCTTAGTAAACTTTGAGACTGAGCTCTGCGTAACAAAGTGAGATTTGATCAAAATTCATACGGTTCAAGAGTTTGAGCACTTCACGCATGTTGTTCTATGTTGCCCATATTCAACTCGGCGGATGATATGTATGATCATTTGCGAATAAGGTCTAGAATCGAAATCGAGCTGGCTGATGACTATCTACATAGTCTACCGATAAAGCTTCTAAGCTATTTGTGCTTGACATGTGGTACATGGAGATGGATGAGTCGATTCTAGAAAAGCTCTTCCCAAAAATCCAATTCAATCGGGTAAATCAATCTATAGATGGATCTTTGATCCAAAATTAGTCCAAAATGAATGTCTGATGACATGTAAGTTGTCCATCAAGGGCAGAGAGGTACTAAGTGGCGACTCGGCGACCTGCTTCATCAAAAATGGTGTGATACAATTGCTTTGAATTGGGGTCACTTGCCGATAAGGGCACCAAATAACCACCTCTGGTACAGTGTTGGAAAGGCCTGTGATTTGAACAGTACGGTGGATGAATCAGGCCCCGTTTGGTATAGCTTACAAAAACCGGGAGAAATGTATTATTTTTTGAAAATAATACATTTTACACTTTTTCAAAAAAAGTCGTTTGTTATCGCTTTTGCCCTCTTTTGCCCCTCTTTTCAAAAGCCATTTTATAGTCAATAATCTATTATTTTCGATCATTTTGAAAGCTGCTCTAGACCAGCTTTCAAGTTTTAATAATCCATTATTACCTGGAGGAAGCCTCAAAAATCGGGGCTCTGTCGCATTGAGACTCAAGACCACTTCCGATTAAAATCTCGCCGACTACAAACAAATCATTCTCTATCACACAAGCGACTTCAAACGTTCAGACTATCAACTCTACTCTGATTTGTACTTCAATTGTTGTAACTTTACTTTGATCTTTGCTAACAACTGTGATCCTTTCAAGTTCAACTTTCATTTTTGATCTTCATAATCATCGATTTGCCTTTTGTCTTTCAATCAATTACTGGTGATAATAGAAACAACATCACATGTTTCTTGGTGAACATACACTACAAAAAAAGAAAAGTTTTCCAGCTGGATTAGGTAAATATATTTAAGCCAAAACCTTCACCCAGATTAGGCAAATGTACGGATTGGCTAAAATGTAACTCTGAGTGGGGTTAACTCCAGAGTACTCTCAATTCAGGATTCTCCTCAAGAACACAAAATCCATGCAAGATGAGGGTCCTTTCTGGCTTGATTGCTTTGGTGAATATTGAGCGGTGATAACCCTGAGACCTGCAAACATGCTTTTATGTTTTGTGATGAAGATAATCATGCCCCGCACACTCCTCAATCTTCCCCAATATAATTATGTTGTTGTGCCTTCCGATTGTTCCAAAAAAAAGATGTAGGGTGAAAGATCGGAGAACTTTCTTCTACGACTCAAGTTGACCTTTATATTCACTTGTCAACCAAAGTGCGCGTCCCCAAGCATCCCAGAAAAATATAACCTTGATCAACCTCAAAGCATCACTTTCACTAAAATCATTATGTCCACTGAATCTCAAACCGACTCCGTATTCCTACCCACTTCGATTCTACAGTATGTTGGAGTTGAATCTGGTACCCCTCGGCTTGATCCTGAACTGGTTATAGAGAGAGCTACTACTTCTGAGATCCGAGAAATCCTGGTTTTGTTCTTACCTCATTTTATTTTTGATGAAACTGAAAAAGACAATCGAGAACTCCTCATAAGTATATTTGAAAAATCGGTCGCAAGACGTCTATCTTACGTGGTCATGCCGAGTCACAACTCTCCTCCGAACTACTTCAAAGCCCCTTTAGAGCGTCCACGATACTCCGCTCATGAATTCCCTAGGATAATCACATCAGAATCTGAAATCGACTCTGAACGCATGAGTATGTTCCAGGCGTACGGTCTCTCAAGACCTCACGATGGGAACTATCGTTTAGCCTCGGAGGGCCTCATTGTATTTATCCGACGTTACAAGCACCTCAATAAAGACGAAATCAACGAGATTGAGTCTTTTTGCAAACATGCTGGTGACGCCCTCCACGATAGCACCACGTACCTTCAAGATACTCATGAGTCCATCGAGGGGATCCGGCTTCTGTTACGTGAGGTCAATCTATCGTCCAAAGAGCACCGCCGATTGGAAAACGAGCTCAATGCTTTGATGACGAAACTCAAGTCACGTGAGAAAACTTTCGATCTAAAAGTTGAACAAGCTGGTTTTATTTCTGCTTTGGTGGAGCATCACAAGTGAGTTTGGTCTTGCAAAGTCCCTGATTATGGAGTATCTGATTGTCTGATCATGCAACTGATGAGAAAACCACCCTTTGAAATATTCAGGAAACTTTCTGACAAAGGTCAATGGTACTTCCCTGCAGACACACTCAGTTCTTTATCGCAGCACGTTGATCAAGGTGGAGTCGACGGCAAGCCTCACGACTCCAAAATCCATGCGGCTCATGGAAAGCTTCAAGTGGGCATCGACGATACTGCATCTGCTATTGCTGATGCATATGAAGATTCTCTAGTTGCACTTCATGAGAGTGTCTCATCCCTCGAGAATGCTCATAAGGCAATCGAAGTGATCCATCTGCTTTTAAGTCAGGCTGAACTCATGCCAATCCAACGTAAACTACTTGAAAATTCCCTCGAAAGAAAGCTCACAGCCTTGAATTCACGTAAGGTGATATTCAATCAAATTGTTCGAGAGAATGGGCGTATCTCGGCATTGGCGGAGTACCAGGAGTAAGCTCAGATAATTTTGTGTGGTAGATTGAAGTTGCTACTATGCATAGACTGACTCGGTTCTGCATTGGTCATTTGATGACAATTGATCATAATGTTAGGAACCCGTTTGTTGAAAGTGCGTCGGATATCGCTGGAAATTCAAATATAAGTCCTTTATTGAAAGATGTTGAAGGAGACAAACCCTCTGAGGAAGCTTATTGAATTGACCACGCATCATATCAAACCACCTAGGGTCAGTTTTCGCTCTCAACTTCCCCTTGGATACGGTCTGATACCATTATCATCTTTTTGCACAACAGAATGCTTTCATGCAGATATATTGCGTTTGGTTTGCTACAAATTTGTTCATGTATCACACCCACCAGCGTGCCTAATTGATCATGTTATATTTTTCACAAGTGTGGTTGTCTGAGTAGTGATAATGATCACGTAATTCTGGAATGCTACATCCTCCTGCCCGACATGAGGTTGTATACTGTACAGATTTGGCTAAAGTGTGACGTTACCTTATAATTACGTAACTCCAAAGTATTTCCAATTTAGATTCATCTCAAATCTCATATATATATATATTAGAGATGAGACAATATGATCATGGTTTGCTTATGATAGATCCCTGTCGATCAATTACCTATACAATGCTATGAATGGAGCAAAAAAAACAATCGTTGAACAAACGGGAGTGTTCCCTATCGTTTCTTGGAAATCAAATATAAGTATTGAGATCACTCTACCCTGCATGAACTGATCATGAGTGGCTAGAGACATGATATAATAGTACAAAACAAATTACGGGATCTCTAAGATCTCAAAATTTTGTTGAAAGACGCTCAATGAAACAAAATTCCACGTCATCATTCCACATTGCCGGATTAAAACAACATCCTGATGGAACAATATTTTATTCCTTTGAAGCTTTCATAGGTGCATCATGCTGCACAAACCGTGATAATACAACACAAATTATACTGAATTCGGGGTGGACAAAACATGTAGGTCTAAGGAAGGTGAACTCAAAATATAATTGTGTAGACATAATCCACTTCAATAATCTTTAAAAACCTTTTGTTTCCCATTGGGTCGATTCACTGATTACAAGAGAAACATTCTTGATGTTGGCTGTTACTGAATGGCACGAAATAGAAATACATTAAAGAAGGGACAATCATCAAGCAGGAGCAACCCAATGATCAGAATTTTTCACATCCAATGGAAGAATCAAATAATTAGATACCTTGGCTTATTCAACATCTTGGACCAAGTCGGCGATGATCCAGTAGTGATATCCTTCAACCAATTCTTCTTCAGTGTCAAGTTTCTTGTCCTCAATCACAAATTTACGGTACAAAGCTTTGTAATGTGATACTTTCAAGACTGGGCAGTTGACAAAAACCTCGGGGTGGTGAGCTTGTAGTGCATGTCGGATTTGATGGCTAGTAAGTTTCTCAAGTCTCTTCGATGACACAACGTTGGGCTTGGAAGTGTAGGAACTTTTCTGGAGGCCCTGAAGGAACGGGTTGACAAAGTGCTTGTAGAGAGCCAAGACCTCGTCCTTTAATGCAACAGACGATATATTAACTCGGGAATTTTTGGATCTGATCGCGTCACAGAGCATCGCGATGGTGGTTCGGCGGTCCAATGGGTCGAAGTCTGTATCTGTATCCTGATCATCATCTGTATCCATCGCATACGAAGTTGGTGCTGCTGTTGGAGAAGTGCAGAAAGGCGCAAGTTGGGGTAGCAAATCGGACTTGAACATGTCAATCAAGATCTTCTTGTTTTTATTCGGACGTGCTTTAGTGCTGGGATTGAAATGTAGCAAGATGTTGTAATACTTGAGGCTGGTGAGATTGTAAGCTCCGTTTGACTCCCAATCGTGGTATAGGAACGGATGTAAAGACACGTGAAGGCTTTGAACTTTAGGGTACAATGGATGTTGACTTAGTGGAGTATAGTTTGGATTTGATGTCGCTTCGGTACTAGACTTTAGGTGTACTTTCTTTGGATCTGAAGTCGGTGAGTTGGTCGGCGGCATGCCGGGCCCTGCTGAAAACTTGGGCATACCGCTGGGTGACGTGATTTGTCCAGAGACCGATATAATATCAGCCTTGCTTTCTTGACTACTTTTACCGCTTGCAGTAAGTGCAGGAGGCTTCATATTGGTGGGTCGCCTTGAGGTGCTTGGCATCTTTGAACGCAGGAAAATCGTGAAATTTCGCGAGATATCTACTTGGAGATCTGTAACAAGTTGCGGAGCAAGTCTTCAGGATTCATGAGTCAGATAATCAGCGATTTTACGTCTACTCCAAAATTTGAACTACTTACTTCAAGTATATTACTGATTAATAGTGCGTGATATGTAAACAACGGTACCCAGTGATCAGACTGAGGTTCAGAACAGGGAGAATTGTGTTTGATCAAGAAAGGTTGTGTAGCACAGATTGATGGTGGACGCAAAACGTAATTTATAAGCCAGTCGGACGAGTAGACAATAAAAGATGATCAAAAGATAGATGAGTACTAGAGAAAGATTCAGGATTACTGATTTTGCGGGTAAAGGTGATAATCAGAGAAATTGATGGACAGGGATGGAAGGGCATTTGGCAAACACAATCGACATAAAGAGTAGATCAGGAAAGAGAGTGGGGAGATACTCATGAATTACGTAAATATTCTATAACGCCTTTTGAGCGGCAAATAGTGTCGAGCAGTGGCAGACACAACTTGCCTTTGTCTGATTATAATGCTTAAATTAACCAAAGCATGTTGATTATAATCTTGGTTGCAACAAATCGCCCTTTTGTTGATTTGCAGCAACATCCTGCCGTACCTTTTTCATTTTTTCACCTGATCTGGTTGTGAGCTCGGTCAACTTCTAATTAAATTATGAGTTGTATCTAATTGGAACTGATTATACCCGGCCTCGGGAATGGCTGGTCACTGTTGTGATCTCCAAATTGGAGGGTTGCATCAAAGATTGATCAAGTGAATGATCATGTGCACCAACCCTCAGATCTCGTGTATTGATGAGCTCAACTTTTAGTTGAAATATTAAATAGTAAGTTCAACATTTCGTGAAATGTTGAACTCCTAATTATAATCAAAAAAGATCCAAGTCAAAAAGGTGAGAAAAGATTGTGATTCAGATCACAATGTACTACAATTTCAAAGCACAAAAATCAATGAGCAATCAAAATGTGAGCATACGAGATAATTAGGAAGCCACACATGAAATGTGAGTTCAACATTTCATGAAATGTTGAGCTCAGTTCAACATTGATCATCAGTTCAACATTTCATGAAATGTTGAACTCATTTCAACATTGATCATCAGTTCAACATTTCATGAAATGTTGAACTCATTTCAACATTGATCATCAGTTCAACATTTCATGAAATGTTGAACTCAGTTCAATGGTCAACGCCAGAAAAGTGCTTAATTATGGCATCACAAATGTATTATGACCAAGAGCACGGTGAGGCTTTTCATACAGAGGTAGGGCACATGAGACACGGGGGCTAGGCTGCCTTGATATGGGGTATGTAATTTTCCCTGGATCATTGTCTTATCAGCGTTTACAAACAACGTATTTGAAGGAAAAATTACAACACAGTGAAGTCATGATCATCAACTAATAACAAGTTTCTGACTCCTCGGGCGTCAAATCGTCATACACGGGCAGTTTGTAGAGCGGGAATTTTGGGTCAGACACAGGCGAATCGCGACAGCGCTCGGATACATCTAGGTACATAGCCAGGGCAAGATCATATTTCCTGCAAGTCACATGTTCCCACTCCGAAGGGACTCCTTCTCCATTGCCTTTGGGGAAGAGAGCCTTTGATATGCATTTCAAAACGTAATCACTTGCGCGTTTCCAAACGGGCTCGTCAGAAAATTCAACATTGCACATTCGACCGGTGACAAGGCAAAGTTGAATGAGTTCGGTTTTATTTGATCTCCTGGTGTCGCGGCGGTAAGTGAGGAGCCCCTTGAAACCAAGTGAAAGGAAAGCAACAAGGGGTGTTAAGGCTTGGGATCTGAGTGCCACCGTTGAAGCCACTTTATGGAAGCTTGCATCAATGTCGCTCTGTGAGTTACGAAATTTCTGAATTTGTGTTTGGTGATGGTGGTGGGCTCGGATGACTGCAAGCGCTTCAATACAACCGTAAACCGAGTCCACTAATTTGGTAAGCTGTTCGATACAGGTCATCTCGATAGTTTGATTGTGCGATGCCTTGTGTTGAGCCTTGGATTGAAGGTTTTGATAGTGCACGGCACATTGAAAAGAATCCTTGACCTCGAGGAAAGGTAGATTGCACTCAGTGAAATCGTGAAGGGGGGGGAGGGGTCCGGCTTCTGAGCCCACTAAACTGATTGCCGCTAACACAAATTTACCAGCCATCTCGAGGCGATGTTTGGTCGGGTTTCACATGAGTCTGAATGAGTCGCAAAGTCTCTTCTCTAGTTCATCGCTGCTTGGAGATTTCTCGGATTGAAGGTCGATGTAGTTCCAGTTGATACACGGTCTTTGCCCCATGGTGATTCGCATCCTGCAATGAAGAATCTTTGGCTGGGAGGTAGCAAAGCATAGTTGATGTAGGATAAG